>NC_088397.1:21972459-22094959 GCF_034236695.1 Oncorhynchus nerka | reverse complement strand
CTGAAAAATCTGGACCCCTACAAATCAGCCGGGCTAGACAATCTGGACCCTTTCTTTCTAAAATTATCTGCCGAAATTGTTGCCACCCCTATTACTAGCCTGTTCAACCTCTCTTTCGTGTCATCTGAGATTCCCAAAGATTGGAAAGCAGCTGCGGTCATCCCCCTCTTCAAGGGGGGGACACTCTTGACCCAAACTGCTACAGACCTATATCTATCCTACCATGCCTTTCTAAGGTCTTGAAAGCCAAGTCAACAAACAGATTACCGACCATTTCGAATCTCACCATACCTTCTCTGCTATGCAATCTGGTTTCAGAGCTGGTCATGGGTGCACCTCAGCCACGCTCAAGGTCCTAAACGATATCTTAACCGCCATCGATAAGAAACATTACTGTGCAGCCGTATTCATTGATCTGGCCAAGGCTTTCGACTCTGTCAACCACCACATCCTTATCGGCAGACTCGACAGCCTTGGTTTCTCAAATGATTGCCTCGCCTGGTTCACCAACTACTTCTCTGATAGAGTTCAGTGTGTCAAATCGGAGGGTCTGCTGTCCGGACCTCTGGCAGTCTCTATGGGGGTGCCACAGGGTTCAATTCTTGGACCGACTCTCTTCTCTGTATACATCAATGAGGTCGCTCTTGCTGCTGGTGAGTCTCTGATCCACCTCTACGCAGACGACACCATTCTGTATACTTCCGGCCCTTCTTTGGACACTGTGTTAACAACCCTCCAGGCAAGCTTCAATGCCATACAACTCTCCTTCCGTGGCCTCAATTGCTCTTAAATACAAGTAAAACTAAATGCATGCTCTTCAACCGATCGCTACCTGCACCTACCCGCCTGTCCAACATCACTACTCTGGACGGCTCTGACTTAGAATACGTGGACAACTACAAATACTTAGGTGTCTGGTTAGACTGTAAACTCTCCTTCCAGACCCATATCAAACATCTCCAATCCAAAGTTAAATCTAGAATTGGCTTCCTATTTCGCAACAAAGCATCCTTCACTCATGCTGCCAAACATACCCTTGTAAAATTGACCATCCTACCAATCCTCGACTTTGGCGATGTCATTTACAAAATAGCCTCCAATACCCTACTCAACAAATTGGATGCAGTCTATCACAGTGCTATCCGTTTTGTCACCAAAGCCCCATATACTACCCACCATTGCGACCTGTACGCTCTCGTTGGCTGGCCCTCGCTTCATACTCGTCGCCAAACCCACTGGCTCCATGTCATCTACAAGACCCTGCTAGGTAAAGTCCCCCTTATCTCAGCTCGCTGGTCACCATAGCATCTCCCACCTGTAGCACACGCTCCAGCAGGTATATCTCTCTAGTCACCCCCAAAACCAATTCTTTCTTTGGCCGCCTCTCCTTCCAGTTCTCTGCTGCCAATGACTGGAACGAACTACAAAAATCTCTTAAATTGGAAACACTTATCTCCCTCACTAGCTTTAAGCACCAACTGTCAGAGCATCTTACAGATTACTGCACCTGTACATAGCCCACCTATAATTTAGCCCAAACAACTACCTCTTTCCCAACTGTATTTAATTTATTTATTTATTTTGCTCCTTTGCACCCCATTATTTTTATTTCTACTTTGCACATTCTTCCATTGCAATACTACCATTCCAGTGTTTTACTTGCTATATTGTATTTACTTTGCCACCATGGCCTTTTTTGCCTTTACCTCCCTTCTCACCTAATTTGCTCACATTGTATATAGACTTGTTTTTTTTTTTTTTTTTTTTTTTTTTTTTACTGTATTATTGACTGTATGTTTGTTTTACTCCATGTGTAACTCTGTGTCGTTGTATGTGTCGAACTGCTTTGCTTTATCTTGGCCAGGTCGCAATTGTAAATGAGAACTTGTTCTCAACTTGCTTACCTGGTTAAATAAATAAAGGTGAAATAAATAAATATGGATAAACATACTATAACAGGGTCAGTTCCAATACCATATTTACAATGAGCAGGGATACTGGAGTGATGGAGGTACTGTAGATTTAACATTTGGTGACTATTATTTTACAGTCATATACACGTTTCAACTACATAGTAACTAATAACGATCTTTCATTTCTTTTAGATTCACAGAAACAAGTTAATTGTGTCACGTGCTAGAAAGTTCCCATAGTTTCAATAAATTCATGTTGTCACAGAGCTGTAAAATAAAGTATTGTACCAAACTACTCACCAGAAAAGATGAGCCTCTCTCTCCCTCTCTTTCTCTTTCTCTTTCTCTTGCTCTCCCCTCTCTCTCTCTCTCTCTCTCTCTCAGGAGTCCTACTGTAATTACTCTACTGTGCAGGACCTTGAGATTAATGGCTCTAATTAGGGCTGTGTGTGTGTGTGTGTGTGTGTGTGTGTGTGTGTGTGTGTGTGTGTGTGTGTGTGTGTGTGTGTGTGTGTGTGTGTGTGTGTGTGTGTGTGTGTGCGTGCGTGTGTGTGTGTACAGTGCACTCAACAGTGTTATGTATGAGCTACTAACTATGCAAAGAAAACGGTCGTACATGCTGCCATTTCCGTTAAAACGTCAGAAGCTGTAGGCCTATCCACTGACCCCACCTGTTACCACAGAGCTAATTTCATACGCCTGTTGATGTTCCAACTAGTTTCAAACTTTCCCGACGAGGGTATATTCTCTAATTCCCAGAAAAGGGGTAAGTGACCTGAAACATTGTCTGACAGTCTAGATCATTATTTTGACCCTCAGAATTATATCCAGGCCTATAGGCCAACGAATAGCCAGTTTGAAACAGTATCGTCGTGTCTTGTGCAGTGTTCTAGTATAGACCATCACATTGGTAGGCTAACATGATTAGACAATACACTGTATTAATTTGACGGAATTTATCAGTTCATGGCGATTCCACTGGTCGGCTTATGAAATGGCTATGAAATGGCCCCCCCCCCCCCCCCCCCACACACACACACACTTATAGGCCTAATAACTACGGTAATAGGCCTACTGCATAGTCGAATCTCAGCCGGAGAATAGGCTGTTGACATGTCGTTAGAATGCGTATGGAAGCTATTCGCCTGTTGCAAATAATGCATGCATTGCAAAGAGCCTAGTAAGCTAATTTGACACTTCCCTCAAACCATCCAGCTGTTTTAGACATCGCTGCTTCCCTCTGATCTATCAGCTACAGTGTGCGCTACCGACGTTTTGATAACGTTTCTCGCACAGACCCTGTCCCCCAGTTCCTCTCCTCCCCACCCTCTCTCTCTCCGCCCTGGCTTGGGAAACCCGAATTCGTGACCGATGACTCTCTCTTTCCCTTAAGCGCTGCTTTTCCATGACCAAAATTGGGAAGACAAGCGCACATAACCCGCAAATAAGTACATGGTTCTGTAAAGAGGTGATATAAGCAGATAAAATTGAGTGATATTTCCAAACTCACCTCTGAATGCGCTGTATTCCTGATTTAAAGGGGCAGCTTCGTCGGTTCCACAGTCCGTTCGTTCAATCTCGGTTTTTACCGAATCAAACGCCACCCCCTCTGTTGGCTAGCGGTGTCTGTCCACCCTATCCCCCCCCCCCCCCGTTACTCCGTCACTTCTGACAGCCATCTAGCGCTCTCACACACAAACTTGATATCCCCCCTTGAGAAAAACGAAAGGGTTGGTTCAGACCATAAAGGATGAAGTTGCCCTTAGACGTCGATCTAAGTTCAGTTTTGCGTTTTCCCACCAATGGTGAAGGTTAGAATTGGGGAGGATGAACAGATCCTAGATCAGTGGCTACGGCAGTTCAATAAGATGGCCCTTGTTCCAAATCGAAAACCAATCGGTATTGTACAATTGTACAAACATTTCGGTTGTGGCGCTTTATATAGGCATATCGAACATCAGATATTCATGTAAGTATTTGCTCTTTCCCGTCGTGTGTGCCCGGAGTGCAAGCTGCTTTCAATATATCCGCTATACGCATCTGGACACGGAATTGATACAGGATCAAACAGCAGGGTGCAGTAACACATATACACGCAGGGAGGCGCCCTTACTCAATGTTATTTACAAAGGGAAAGGCCTCTTCATTCCGACTGATATACAAGCGACATACTCGACCTGGTTGGTAGACAGAACACCGTATTTTCACCTATAGTCGATCACGCAAACGCACACACACACACACACACACACACACACACACACACACACACACACACACACACAGACAGACAGGCAGACAGACAGACATGCAGCTCTACAGGCCAAGGTTTCCCATACAGTGGCAGTCTATAGTCATTCCCCACTCTAGTGGGCAGTCTATAGTCATTCCCCACTCTAGTGGGCTTTTTATATCCACCAGAGAGCTAAAAATAGCAGGGAGAGGAGAGAGAGAGAAAGGTAGGGTGAGAGAGCGAGGGAGGGAGGGAGAAAGAGAGAGGGAGAGAGCGAGGGAGGGAGGGAGAAAGAGAGGGAGAGAGCATTTACCGCATTGGCCTCATTTCTACTGAAGTGTGAAATTATGCTGATGCTACATTTAGCTTTCATTTCCTCTCCTTTGATGTCTCTCTATCTCCTTTCTCCTTTTCCCTCCATCTTTCTTCCATCTCTCTCTCTCGTTCCTCTCTGTCTCTCTCTCCCTCCCTCTTGCTCCCCCCTCTCCCCTTCCTCTCTCTCCCTCCCTCTTGCTCCCCCTCTCCCCTTCCTCTCTCTCCCTCCCTCTTGCTCACCCCTCTCCCCTTCCATCTCTCCCTCCCTCTTGCTCCACCTTCTCCCCTTCCTCTCTCTCCCTCCCTCTTGCTCCCCCTCCCCCCTTCCTCTCTCTCTCCCTCCCTCTTGTTCACCCCTCTCCCCTTCCTCTCTCTCCCTCCCTCTTGCTCACCCCTCTCCCCTTCCTCTCTCTCCCTCCCTCTTGCTCCCCCTCTCCCCTTCCTCTCTCTCCCTCCCTCTTGCTCACCCTCTCCCCTTCCATCTCTCCCTCCCTCTTGCTCCACCTTCTCTCCTTCCTCTCTCTCCCTCCCTCTTGCTCACCCCTCTCCCCTTCCATCTCTCCCTCCCTCTTGCTCCACCTTCTCCCCTTCCTCTCTCTCCCTCCCTCTTGCTCCCCCTCTCCCCTTCCTCTCTCTCCCTCCCTCTTGTTCACCCCTCTCCCCTTCCTCTCTCTCCCTCCCTCTTGCTCACCCCTCTCCCCTTCCTCTCTCTCCCTCCCTCTTGCTCCCCCTCTCCCCTTCCTCTCTCTCCCTCCCTCTTGCTCCCCCTCTCCCCTTCCTCTCTCTCCCTCCCTCTTGCTCACCCCTCTCCCCTTCCATCTCTCCCTCCCTCTTGCTCCACCTTCTCCCCTTCCTCTCTCTCCTCCCTCTTGCTCCCCTCTCCCCTTCCTCTCTCTCCCTCCCTCTTGCTCACCCCTCTCCCCTTCCTCTCTCTCCCTCCCTCTTGCTCCCCCTCTCCCCTTCCTCTCTCTCCCTCCCTCTTGCTCCCCCTCTCCCCTTCCTCTCTCTCCCTCCCTCTTGTTCACCCCTCTCCCCTTCCTCTCTCTCCCTCCCTCTTGCTCACCCCTCTCCCCTTCCTCTCTCTCCCTCCCTCTTGCTCCCCCTCTCCCCTTCCTCTCTCTCCCTCCCTCTTGCTCCCCCTCTCCCCTTCCTCTCTCTCCCTCCCTCTTGCTCCCCCTCTCCCCTTCCTCTCTCTCCCTCCCTCTTGCTCAACCCTCTCCCCTTCCTCTCTCTCCCTCCCTCTTGCTCACCCCTCTCCCCTTCCTCTCTCTCCCTCCCTCTCTGATGTGAGCAGTAGCTGCAGCACTAACACAAACTACAGAACATTGCAGTACGCTGAGAATCTCGATCAGTACTGAATTGAATTCTCACAGTACCATTTGGACTCTATATCAGTTTAGCAGTATATGAGCATGTAACAGAGGTCGTTTGGTGAACCAAGCTCACGTGATCAGTAACCAAACCACCTAGGCTTTAGCTCACTGGGTGAACACAGACTTGTGGCGTGCAGATGACCCGGGATTAAACCCAGTTGGTCAAAAGACTAAAGACTGTATTTCTGTTAAATCAGCTGGGTTTAAAATCCTCACCATCCCCTGAACTGTTACTAGTCAGTAGCCCCCAGTAGATGCTAAAATGGCTGCCACAGAATGGTGTGATGTTATCTAAGAGCATTGTCATAGTTATGTGTTGAAACCACAATGGCCATAGTCTCTCTATACAATATATGACTCATGAGTGGTGACTAAAGGGACACATACACACTCTCTCCCTGTTCTCTCTCCCCACCTCTCTCTCTGACTCATAAAGCCTGTGAGTAACTCCATATTCCATGAGATGGCTGTTAACTATATTATACCCTGGGTCATGTTTGTGTGTGTTGTTTGTTTTATAGTCTCTATGTTAAAACAGGGTCAACTGTGTTTGTGTTTGTGTTTTTGATGGTGTATGTTTAAACAGGGTCAACTGTGTTTGTGTTTTTGATGGTGTATGTTTAAACAGGGTCAACTGTGTTTCTGTTTTTGATGGTGTATGTTAAAATAGTGTCAACTGCGTTTGTGTTTTATAGTCTCTATGTTAAAACAGGGTCAACTGTGTTTGTGTTTTTGATGGTGTATGTTAAAACAGGGTCAACTGTGTTTCTGTTTTTGATGGTGTATGTTAAAATAGTGTCAACTGCGTTTGTGTTTTATAGTCTCTATGTTAAAACAGGGTCAACTGTGTTTGTGTTTTTGATGGTGTATGTTAAAACAGGGTCAACTGTGTTTGTGTTTTTGATGGAGTATTTTAAAACAGGGTCAACTGTGTTTGTGTTTTTGATGGTGTATGTTATTTCAGTGTTAACTGTGTTTGTGTTTTATAGTCTCTATGTTAAAACAGGGTCAACTGTGTTTGTGTTTTTGATGGAGTATTTTAAAACAGGGTCAACTGTGTTTGTGTTTTTGATGGAGTATTTTAAAACAGGGTCAACTGTGTTTGTGTTTTTGATGGTGTATGTTATTTCAGTGTTAACTGTGTTTGTGTTTTATAGTCTCTATGTTAAAACAGGGTCAACTGTGTTTGTGTTTTTGATGGAGTATTTTAAAACAGGGTCAACTGTGTTTGTGTTTTTGATGGAGTATTTTAAAACAGGGTCAACTGTGTTTGGGTTTTTGATGGTGTATGTTAAAACAGGGTCAACTGTGTTTGTGTTTTTGATGGAGTATTTTAAAACAGGGTCAACTGTGTTTGTGTTTTTGATGGAGTATGTTAAAACAGGGTCAACTGTGTTTGTGTTTTTGATGGTGTATGTTAAAACAGGGTCAAATGTGTTTGTGTTTTTGATGGTGTATGTTAAAACAGTGTTAACTCTGTTTGTGTTTTTGATGGTGTATGTTAAAACAGTGTTAACTCTGTTTGTGTTTGTGATGCTGTATGTTAAAACAGTGTTAACTCTGTTTGTGTTTTTGATGGTGTATGTTAAAACAGTGTTAACTCTGTTTGTGTTTGTGATGCTGTATGTTAAAACAGTGTTAACTGTGTTTGTGATGGTGTATGTTAAAACAGTGTTAACTGTGTTTGTGATGGTGTATGTTAAAACAGTGTTAACTGTGTTTGTGATGGTGTATGTTAAAACAGTGTTAACTGTGTTTGTGATGGTGTATGTTAAAACAGTGTTAACTGTGTTTGTGTTTGTGATGGTGTATGTTAAAACAGTGTTAACTGTGTTTGTGATGGTGATGCTGTATGTTAAAACAGTGTTAACTGTGTTTGTGATGGTGTATGTTAAAACAGTGTTAACTGTGTTTGTGATGGTGTATGTTAAAACAGTGTTAACTGTGTTTGTGATGGTGTATGTTAAAACAGTGTTAACTGTGTTTGTGATGATGTATGTTAAAACAGTGTTAACTCTGTTTGTGATGGTGATGCTGTATGTTAAAACAGTGTTAACTGTGTTTGTGATGCTGTATGTTAAAACAGTGTTAACTGTGTTTGTGATGGTGTATGTTAAAACAGTGTTAACTGTGTTTGTGTTTGTGATGCTGTATGTTAAAACAGTGTTAACTGTGTTTGTGTTTGTGATGGTGTATGTTAAAACAGTGTTAACTGTGTTTGTGATGGTGTATGTTAAAACAGTGTTAACTGTGTTTGTGATGGTGGATGTTAAAACAGTGTTAACTCTGTTTGTGTTTGTGATGGTGTATGTTAAAACAGTGTTAACTGTGTTTGTTGATGCTGTGTTTGTGATGCTGTATGTTAAAACAGTGTTAACTGTGTTTGTGATGGTGTATGTTAAAACAGTGTTAACTGTGTTTGTGATGATGTATGTTAAAACAGTGTTAACTCTGTTTGTGATGGTGATGCTGTATGTTAAAACAGTGTTAACTGTGTTTGTGATGCTGTATGTTAAAACAGTGTTAACTGTGTTTGTGATGGTGTATGTTAAAACAGTGTTAACTGTGTTTGTGATGGTGTATGTTAAAACAGTGTTAACTGTGTTTGTGATGCTGTATGTTAAAACAGTGTTAACTGTGTTTGTGATGGTGTATGTTAAAACAGTGTTAACTGTGTTTGTGATGGTGTATGTTAAAACAGTGTTAACTGTGTTTGTGATGGTGTATGTTAAAACAGTGTTAACTGTGTTTGTGTTTGTGATGGTGTATGTTAAAACAGTGTTAACTGTGTTTGTGATGGTGTATGTTAAAACAGTGTTAACTGTGTTTGTGATGCTGTATGTTAAAACAGTGTTAACTGTGTTTGTGATGGTGTATGTTAAAACAGTGTTAACTGTGTTTGTGATGGTGTATGTTAAAACAGTGTTAACTGTGTTTGTGTTTGTGATGGTGTATGTTAAAACAGTGTTAACTGTGTTTGTGATGGTGATGCTGTATGTTAAAACAGTGTTAACTGTGTTTGTGATGGTGTATGTTAAAACAGTGTTAACTGTGTTTGTGATGGTGTATGTTAAAACAGTGTTAACTGTGTTTGTGATGCTGTATGTTAAAACAGTGTTAACTGTGTTTGTGATGGTGTATGTTAAAACAGTGTTAACTGTGTTTGTGTTTGTGATGCTGTATGTTAAAACAGTGTTAACTGTGTTTGTGTTTGTGATGGTGTATGTTAAAACAGTGTTAACTGTGTTTGTGATGGTGGATGTTAAAACAGTGTTAACTCTGTTTGTGTTTGTGATGGTGTATGTTAAAACAGTGTTAACTGTGTTTGTGATGCTGTATGTTAAAACAGTGTTAACTGTGTTTGTGATGGTGTATGTTAAAACAGTGTTAACTGTGTTTGTGTTTGTGATGATGTATGTTAAAACAGTGTTAACTCTGTTTGTGATGGTGATGCTGTATGTTAAAACAGTGTTAACTGTGTTTGTGATGCTGTATGTTAAAACAGTGTTAACTGTGTTTGTGATGGTGTATGTTAAAACAGTGTTAACTGTGTTTGTGATGGTGTATGTTAAAACAGTGTTAACTGTGTTTGTGATGCTGTATGTTAAAACAGTGTTAACTGTGTTTGTGATGGTGTATGTTAAAACAGTGTTAACTGTGTTTGTGATGGTGTATGTTAAAACAGTGTTAACTGTGTTTGTGATGGTGTATGTTAAAACAGTGTTAACTGTGTTTGTGTTTGTGATGGTGTATGTTAAAACAGTGTTAACTGTGTTTGTGATGGTGATGCTGTATGTTAAAACAGTGTTAACTGTGTTTGTGATGGTGTATGTTAAAACAGTGTTAACTGTGTTTGTGATGGTGTATGTTAAAACAGTGTTAACTGTGTTTGTGATGCTGTATGTTAAAACAGTGTTAACTGTGTTTGTGATGGTGTATGTTAAAACAGTGTTAACTGTGTTTGTGTTTGTGATGCTGTATGTTAAAACAGTGTTAACTGTGTTTGTGTTTGTGATGGTGTATGTTAAAACAGTGTTAACTGTGTTTGTGATGGTGGATGTTAAAACAGTGTTAACTCTGTTTGTGTTTGTGATGGTGTATGTTAAAACAGTGTTAACTGTGTTTGTGATGCTGTATGTTAAAACAGTGTTAACTGTGTTTGTGATGGTGTATGTTAAAACAGTGTTAACTGTGTTTGTGATGATGTATGTTAAAACAGTGTTAACTCTGTTTGTGATGGTGATGCTGTATGTTAAAACAGTGTTAACTGTGTTTGTGATGCTGTATGTTAAAACAGTGTTAACTGTGTTTGTGATGGTGTATGTTAAAACAGTGTTAACTGTGTTTGTGATGGTGTATGTTAAAACAGTGTTAACTGTGTTTGTGATGGTGTATGTTAAAACAGTGTTAACTGTGTTTGTGTTTGTGATGGTGTATGTTAAAACAGTGTTAACTGTGTTTGTGATGGTGATGCTGTATGTTAAAACAGTGTTAACTGTGTTTGTGATGGTGTATGTTAAAACAGTGTTAACTGTGTTTGTGATGCTGTATGTTAAAATATGTTTGTGTGAACTCGGAGGCACGTGAAGGGTGTGTGTGTGTTATCAGGGTGTGTTACCCTCATTAAGATCCTACAGAGGGCTGCTAACCTCATGTCTCTTCACATTACATTACAGCCTGACACACACACACACACACACACACACACACACACACACACACACACACACACACACACACACACACACACACACACACACACACACACACACACACACACACACACACACACACACACACAGCCTAGAAGATCTATGGCTGTCGTAACGCATCACCTGGGTCACACCACATTCTGACACGGCAACCGTCGCCGTCACTGAGTCACCATAGCAACTGCATTGGGTGAAGAATCCTCAAGCAGATAGAGGAAGAGAGACCGTGCTTTGCTTTGCAGGCAGGCTGTCAGAGAGTGGAGAACAGTATGACACAGTATGACACAGTATGAGGCTGCGAGCTGTTGTCATGGTGCGTTCAAGACAACTGGGATCTCTGAAAAGAAACAAGCTCCGATTGGGAAAAATCGTGATGTTAGTGATCTTCAGGTCAGAGCTGTTGGGGCTCTAGGATGATGCCGAAGTTTCTGACTTGTAATTCCGAGTTGGATGATCTTTCCAAATGATTTTTCCCATTCAGAGCGTTGGAGGTCGGAGATTTACTAGTTCCGAGTTGTCCAGTGCCTCATCAGTCCACGTAACCCACCTAGTATCTAACCCGGTTATCTACCAGGGTATCCTATACTCAGTCCTATACACCCCCAAGGTGCACATTTAGGGTTTTGCCCTAGCACTACACAGCTGATTCAAATAACCAGCTCATCATCAAGCTTTGACTATTTGAGTCAGCTGTGTAGTGCTGGGACAAAAAACAAAAAGTGCGCTCATGGGGGGGCCAGGGACCGGGTTTGGGAAACCTTGATCTATACCATGCAAGACCATGTCAGCCCACTAAGCAAAATCCTAGGTATTCAATATAGGAGCCTACAGTAGTCTTCAGGTCATCTTTCTGTCATTTCACACACATTGTGAAAGGAAATATCACACAAGAGGCAGATTCTTAACTGTTGTTTTTATTAGGAAAATCCTTTTGCAGATTCGATATGATAATTTCTTCATATACATATCTTATATCTTATAGTTAGGATGCATTGCCACAGTACATTATAGTAGGAAGACTATTGCTAGAATAAATAGCTAGAATAATTATAATAATAATTATATAAAAAATAAAATAATAAAATGTCTATACATGATCATTATGTTAAAAAAAGGTCCAAACAAAAAACATGTTTACAAAAACAATAAGAGATTAAAAACAGTTACACTTTTCAAACCAAAGCCATTATTAATGCAGAAGAATTATAATAATAAAATAGAAATATGTTAATTTCACAGTTTGCGTCCTTATTGGTTCTCATGCTGGCTGGGAGGAACACTTATTGGGGCCATGCAGGGAGGGAAGGACAGAGGTTAGTAGAACTACACTACCCAGAGGTCATTGCACCCCTCAGAGGCCCGGTCCAGAAACAACTTTGAGGCACTTCCACATTTTGTGTTTGGCAGAGCAGACACGTGTAAACAATATGGCGGAAGTTCCCCAAAGCCTAATAGTTAACCCTGTCCCCTATCCAGTCCCTTCAGATATTTGAACTTCTAGGGGCAAGGAGTTGTTTCTGGGCTGATAGTATGATCTGGGGTGATGCAAAAATTCCAAACTGTGTCCTTGGTAGGCTTGAGTTTATAGAACATGTTTCTGATTAACTACACTCAATGAACTACTCTTCCCATAGTCCTTTGTGCCACTTCTCTTCTGCAACCCTCTTTCCAGCTACATGACTTTCTGATAACACACATCAGTGAAAGGCTGTAGGGGCTTTTTCAGGTAGAAACTACGTAGAACAGACACAACTATCTGGCTTGTATAATCTATTCTAGAATCATATCAGCTCTGTTCTGTGTGTTTCGATCTTGGTTTTTATTCAGCCATACAGCAGCCTCTTTGTCCATTCCTGAGTCATTATAGGAATGCTCTCTGAAACCATTCCTAAAATCAGAATTTCACGTAAATCATGTTATTGATATATTTGTGAGGAAAGTCTAGTTTTGTGTGTGGATCTCAAGACAGGATCCAGCACTCTAAACTACACACGCCAAAAAAAAAACCCTCTCATTGGTTCATTTCTGGAGGACTCTGCCCATTTGGGCTTTGGCCAATCCCCCAGGTGTTCAACCAATTAGGTGAGAGATCTTCCTTCTGATTAAAATAATGTTCTGTGGAATCACAAGTGGCAGCTCTATCTTTTCACTCCTAAGAGAACCACACTACCCACAATCCTATGAAGAGGGCAAAGGGGGCCATGATGTCACCATTCCCTAACGTTACTAAATCCTCTATAGACTCTATATCCACCTCCAGCTATATAACTCTAATAGCTATTTACAGCTATATACAGATGTGGAGTGAAGGGGAGTGGTAAAACTAATAGGAAGAGTACAACAGACAGGGTTACAGGGTGACACAGCAGTGCAGAAAAAGAGACAATGTGCAAACCTCACGACACCTTACTCCCTATGTAGTGCACTACTTTTGACCAGAATCACATCAGGGGATAGGGTGCCGCATGAGACACGCAGATAATGAAGTTTCTGTGGCACAGAGGACTGCTCTCTGTCTGCTTGGTATGCCTGTGTATTTATGTGTGTGTGTACTGTGTACAGTACGTGTGTGTGTTTGTGTGTGCATGAGCCTCAGCAGTCTGACTCATGCAGAACGCGTGGGTCATCTCCACAGGGAACCTCTGACAGACACTTCATAAAACCGCATTAACACACACACACACACACACACACACACACACACTGAATATTGTGGGAGGATGGGGTAAAGGTGTCTGTGCTGATTCAAACTAACACTGTTGAGTGCACTGTACACACACACACACACACACACACACACACACACACACACACACACACACACAACATACTAGTTTAATACTATTTGATGTAGAACGTTCCACATAATTCACTAAAATGTGGGTCAATCTGATCTGAATAATAGATGACTGTATACTTTATTATAGTTCTAGTGTAATACTGCACTAGAACACTGTTTTCTAATCAGATCCAGG
Source organism: Oncorhynchus nerka (assembly GCF_034236695.1). Classification (NCBI taxonomy): domain Eukaryota; kingdom Metazoa; phylum Chordata; class Actinopteri; order Salmoniformes; family Salmonidae; genus Oncorhynchus; species Oncorhynchus nerka. The sequence goes on along the minus strand of NC_088397.1, from coordinate 22,081,438 downwards.
ACCTTTTCCTGAGCATGTGATCTGAACAGGAACAACCCTGAGCCTTAGCTATAGCCTACAACTGGGGATCAGCGTTTTCCTGGTCAGGGCATGAGGTCAGGAAAACATTTGGGCCATAAGTATAACACAGCACATAGCAACACAACGTACCTTCTCAATACCCCATACACAGTGGCCACCGGGGATGGGGACCTTTCTCTTTCTAATTCAGTCTATTCAATTTGCCCATTGTTTTTTCAATGACAGATTTTTCCTTTCATGAACAGAATTTCAATGAATATTCTGAATTGAAAATGAACTCCAATCCCTGGTTGAAACTCGAATCAATTCCGTGCTTCTTTATTAGAGAGAGATATGAAGGGGTGTTTTCTAGTTCTTTGGGTCCAACGGTGTTATTCCAGAAAGACAGTTTAGATCCTGGTTCCCTCACATAGTTTGTTCTAAATAGTACCCTATATAGTGAATTACTAGTGAAGTACTTCAGATCAGAGCATAAAGAAAAGTAGTGCACTATATAGGGAATAGGGTGCCATTTGGGATGCAAGCTTAACCTTTTTGTCTGTTTCGTTACAATACCGTGCTATATAACCAATCCACAGCCTTATGGTGACCTTAACACACGTTTAAATACTGTACACATTACAAGTCACCTGGAATAATAACTACAGGAGAGCTGCTCCCTCCTTCCCCCACCTCTGTCCAAAATATATTGACAGTTATTTATTCTGCAAGATAGATAACGGAACATGGTAAAACAAAAACACAACGTCAATCAAATGATTGTGCTTTTAGCTCTCCTGTATAGTAAGAAGTAGGATGACTTTGTCCATAAATGCTGATCTAAGATCAGTTTTGCATTCCCCCCTAATGGTTAGTTATGATTTGAGGAGTAAGCTGATCCTAGATCTGCGGGTTAGGGGCAACTTCCACCTGGAGTATATATTCTGTACTTTGACAAACAACCTTATTGCTTTACATAAACCAATAGAGGTGTTTGGGACAATAATATAATGACATTTACATAATAATATCACTCCTTTTTCATGTACATACTATGTAGGAATACACTTGGTGAATGACCACTGGTCTCCAAAAAGCATGTGCGTGTGTGTGCATTTATATTTGTGTGTGTATGTGTGACATTAAGTGCAATGTGATGGTATTTGCATGGCATTAAACTAATCGAGTGTCTTCCCTCCGCCGAGTAGAGTCGTCACTCCATCCTCTCTGTGCTTCTCTGTGTACGAAGAGGATTCAGCAGCTTGGCCTGGGAAACACAAGGCCAACAGAAAGGCTCCTCACATGAAACAACAAGGGCCAAAGTCAACCGACGCAAACATTCCCAACGACATCATCCGCAGTATTCCCAGTCCAAATCCCAACCGACGCAAACATTCCCAACGACATCATCCGCAGTATTCCCAGTCCAAATCCCAACCGACGCAAACATTCCCAACGACATCATCCGCAGTATTCCCAGTCCAAATCCCAACCGACGCAAACATTCCCAACGACATCATCCGCAGTATTCCCAGTCCAAATCCCAACCGACGCAAACATTCCCAACGACATCATCCGCAGTATTCCCAGTCCAAATCCCAACCGACGCAAACATTCCCAACGACATCATCCGCAGTATTCCCAGTCCAAATCCCACAACAAACTTTTCTAATACCTCTTCACATGTTCCAAGTCCACTCCATCGTCCATCCAACCAAAGTCCAACTACCAAGTGTCCCAGGTAGACTTCTTAACATTTCAGTCCAACTACCAAGTGTCCCAGGTAGACTTCTTAACATTTCAGTCCAACTACCAAGTGTCCCAGGTAGACTTCTTAACATTTCAGTCCAACTACCAAGTGTCCCAGGCAGACTTCTTAACATTTCAGTCCAACTACCAAGTGTCCCAGGCAGACTTCTTAACATTTCAGTCCAACTACCAAGTGTCCCAGGCAGACTTCTTAACATTTCAGTCCAACTACCAAGTGTCCCAGGCAGACTTCTTAACATTTCAGTCCAACTACCAAGTGTCCCAGGCAGACTTCTTAACATTTCAGTCCAACTACCAAGTGTCCCAGGCAGACTTGTTAACATTTCAGTCCAACTACCAAGTGTCCCAGGCAGACTTCTTAACATTTCAGTCCAACTACCAAGTGTCCCAGGCAGACTTCTTAACATTTCAGTCCAACTACCAAGTGTCCCAGGCAGACTTCTTAACATTTCAGTCCAACTACCAAGTGTCCCAGGCAGACTTCTTAACATTTCAGTCCAACTACCACATCTTTCTTTCCCAGGTTCTCTTTCCTCGGATTCCAAGTCAGACGTGAACCACTGCCCTTCCCTTGTTTTAACACTGAGCTAAAGTCTTAGAGGGATTGTTGATGTCACAAGTTCAACGTTTCTCCATTTCAAGTAATGATTTAGAAGCCATTTTGAATGAGAAGTTAAGAGGATTCTCCATTTTGCATGATGACAGAGACGGTTCGGGGGTATACTGTCTGTATCTTTCAGAGGTGCTAGGGAGGGAGGCCAGGTATACATAGGATATGTACATTATGTTGGAGTGTCCCTAGTGTAACATCTAGTGACCTCGCCAAGAGGTTGGGACCTCACGGCGTAATGGCTGAGGTGTTGGACTGATGCTGACAGATGCAGGGTTGCGGGTTCGAGTCGTGTTCAGACTACCCCCCCTAATCTTTTCACTACAGTGGGACTGTATGGATGGTTAGGACCCTGGTCAGGCAGACAGGAGATGAGAGAGGAGGATAGGGAGAGGGAGAGGTATAGAACCCACCAGTGGTCACTCTCTTCTCTTTCTCTCCCTCTCCCATTCCTTCTATCCTCACACTTTCTGTCTTCCTTGTTACCTCCCTTCCTTCCTTCCTTCCTTCCTTCCTTCCTTCCTTCCTTCCTTCCTTCCTTCCTTCCTTCCTTCCTTCCTCCATCCCTCTCTTCTTTCCTCCTCTCTACATGACACTACATTTCCCCTTCAGTCTCTCAGCTCTGGACTGTTTTCCGGACCGTTTCCCGTCGATGTTGAGACTCATGTTTCTCTTCTTGTCCAGGTTGAGCAGCTCCTGGAACAGCTCGGTCACGTTGTGGTTGGTCTTAGCTGACGTCTCCATGAACGCACACTTCCACGTGGTCGCCTTGAAGACCACACAGTAGGATTATTAATAGGATTCATTTGATTATTGTTATTAACAGGAGAAATGTGCATTATGTAGTTCTACTGAACCCAGGTCAGATGTATTATTTTTTAACATTTCAGATGTTTAACGTTACCGACCTGTGCCTCTCCATCTTTAGTCTCCACCTCTCTCTGGGTCTCATCACTCTTGTTGCCCACCAACATGATGGGGATGGCCTCTATGTTCCCCTTTATGGCTATCACCTGGAGAACACAAGGAGAGATTACAACACATAGTCACCCACACAGTCACACACACACACACACACCTACAACTAACCAACTACCTGTTGGTAGATAGGCTTGAGTTCCTCCAGTGACTGTTTGCTGGTTACAGAGTAGACCAGTATGAAGGCATGTCCTTTAGATATGGACAGCCTCTGCATGGCAGGGAACTGGTGACTGCCTGTTGTATCAGTTATCTGGAGCGTACACACACTCTTATCACAGCTGATCACCTGTAGACACACACAAACATACACACACAATTAGTATAATTAGGATAATACATGATCATTCATTGAAAAACAACATTGCTTATACTCAATGCTCTTTTGATCACTAAGTTGTATCATTTGACTTGGTGCATCAGATCAGTGGATAAAATAGCCCTCTGGACACACTATATATGGTAATTATGTCTATATAAAGCAGTTGGCCTACTGCCCATCCCTGATTACCTGTCAGTGCATCGTTTTGTCTGAAACGGCACCCTATTCTCTGAAGTGCACTATGTTCAGGCCATGTAGTAGTGGACTAAAGAGGGATTAGGGTGTTCCAGATGCAGCCTCGGTCTTCCTTCCTCTCCTCCTCCTCTCCCTGTCTCACCTGTCGATAGGTGTCCTCCACAGTGGGAATATAGGTGTCCCTGTCTCACCTGTCGATAGGTGTCCTCCACAGTGGGAATATAGGTGTCCCTGAAGGTGCCTTTAACAAAGCGTAGGACCAGGGAGCTCTTCCCCACTCCCCCCGCTCCAAACACCACCACCCTGTAGTCATTACTCTGCTCAGGCATGCTGCCCCCTACTGCCTGGACACAGGTATTAAAACGAGAGAGAGAGAAGAGAGAGAGAGAGTTATGTACTTCATGTACTGACTCCAGGTAGAGACAGACACATGTACTGACTCCAGGTAGAGACAGACACATGGACTGATCCCAGGTGGAGATAGCCACATGTACTGACCCCAGGTAGAGACAGACACATGTACTGACCCCAGGTAGAGACAGAAACATGTACTGACTCCAGGTAGAGACAGACATGTACTGACCCCAGGTAGAGACAGACACATGTACTGACCCCAGGTAGAGACAGACACATGTACTGACCCCAGGTAGAGACAGACACATGTACTGACCCCAGGTAGAGACAGACACATGTACTGACCCCAGGTAGAGACAGACACATGTACTGACCCCAGGTAGAGACAGACACATGTACTGACCCCAGGTGGAGACAGACACATGTACTGACTTCAGGTAGAGACAGACACATGTACTGACCCCAGGTAGAGACAGACACATGTACTGACCCCAGGTGGAGACAGACACAGGTACTGACAAGGGGGTATCCCTGATGAAACAAAAGCTTTGAACTACCGTTAACTCACCACAACTCATCTTTCTGTATTTGAACCTATTCCTCAAATACTATTCTGCATTCTTGGCAGTATGTGTGCGCATGTATTATTGAACAGCTCTGGGGCTAAACCCTGTTATAAGGACCTCTAACACCAAATGACAACACTGGAATTACAATCCCACTTCAATCTAGAACAACACCACTAGGTGCAGACATACTAATATTTATGGACCAATGTGGGAATTTCAGTCTAAAGGTGCCCGTGCGCGCACACACACACACACACACACGCACATACACCACACGCGAACACACACACACGACACACAGACACACACACACACACACTTCCGTCCTTGACACTAGGGCACAGAGATTGATGACACTCTTACCAAATGGGACTGTCTCACTCTGACCATCTTTCTTTCCTCCCCTTCTCTGATGATTAGAGATGGAAGGATAGAGTGCTTTAATGAATGAATAGTGTAAATGCATCTGGACCAGCCCAGCCAACTCTACATTAGGAGATCACTTTGGCATAGACCAATACTCCTCTACTCAGCATTTGTCCATCTCTCTCTTCTCCTCATCTCTCCTCTCATCTTCTCCCGTGTGTGTGCCTGATAGTCTCAGTGGTTAGCTTCCTGAGAGACTGACTGTCTGTCTGTCGCACACACACCTGTCAACTTTTTGTATGTGCAAGTCGCCCCTATGAATGAATGCAGTTCCACACACACCCTTGGCTGACTCTCTCTCTGTCTCTCTGTCTCTCTGTCTCTCTCTCTCTCTCTCTCTCTCTCTCTCTCTCTCTCTCTCACTCACTCACTCACTCACTCACTCACTCACTCACTCACACTCACACTCACTCACACGCACAATTCCATACAGATGTATAGAATGGAACCAAACTCTGACTGGGTTTCTCCTGTTCACATCTAGTCACACACTGCTTCAATGCTTCATCTGTTCTCTCTGTGGGTGTGCATGCATGCACGTGTCCGTGCATGGGTGTGATGGAGAGTGATGCAAACAGAGGAAATGAGCATTAAAATCTTGGTGTCCCGCATATATATTTCACATTAGAAAGCTTTGTTTGTAGAACATTTAAAACCACTTCTTAACCTGTCTTCATCCCAGTTCTAGACAACAATCCCTTCATTCCATCATTTCTCCGACATTAAGATGGGCTTAGTGTGCGTGTGTGTATGTATATACAGTGAGGCAAAAAAAGTATTTAGTCAGCCACCAATTGTGCAAGTTCCCCCACTTAAAAAGATGAGAGAGGCCTGTAATTTTCATCATAGGTACACTTCAACTATGACAGACAAAATGAGGAAAACAAATCCAGAAAATCACATTGTAGGATTTGTAATTAATTTATTTGCAAATTATGGTGGAAAATAAGTATTTGGTCACCTACAAACAAGCAAGATTTCTGGCTCTCACAGACCTGTAACTTCTTCTTTAAGAGGCTCCTCTGTCCTCCACTCGTTACCTGTATTAATTGCACCTGTTTGAACTTGTTATCAGTATAAAAGACACCTGTCCACAACCTCAAACAGTCACACTCCAAACTCCACTATGGCCAAGACCAAATAGCAGTCAAAGGACACCAGAAACAAAATTGTAGACCTGCACCAGGCTGGGAAGACTGAATCTGCAATAGGTAAGCAGCTTGGTTTGAAGAAATCAACTGTGGGAGCAATTATTAGGAAATGGAAGACATACAAGACCACTGATAATCTCCCTCGATCTGGGGCTCCACGCAAGATCTCACCCCGTGGGGTCAAAATGATCACAAGAACGGTGAGCAAAAATCCCAGAACCACACGGGGGGACCTAGTGAATGACATGCAGAGAGCTGGGACCAAAGTAACAAAGCCTACCATCAGTAACACACTACGCCGCCAGGGACTCAAATCCTGCAGTGCCAGACGGGTTCCCCTGATTAAGCCAGTACATGTCCAGGCCCGTCTGAAGTCTGCTAGAGAGCATTTGGATGATCCAGAAGAAGATTGGGACAATGTCATATGGTCAGATGAAACCAAAATATAACTTTTTGGTAAAAACTCAACTCGTCGTGTTTGGAGGACAAAGAATGCTGAGTTGCATCCAAAGAACACCATACCTACTGTGAAGCATGGGGGTGGAAACATCATGCTTTGGGGCTGTTTTTCTGCAAAGGGACCAGGATGACTGATCCGTGTAAAGGAAAGAATGAATGGGGCCATGTATCGTGAGATTTTGAGTGAAAACCTCCTTCCATCAGCAAGGGCATTGAAGATGAAACGTGGCGGGGTCTTTCACCATGACAATGATCCCAAACACACCGCCCGGGCAACGAAGGAGTGGCTTCGTAAGAAGCATTTCAAGGTCCTGGAGTGGCCTAGCCAGTCTCCAGATCTCAACCCCATATAAAATCTTTGGAGGGAGTTGAAAGTCTGTGTTGCCCAGCAACAGCCCCAAAACATCACTGCTCTAGAGGAGATCTGCATGGAGGAATGGGCCAAAATACCAACAACAGTGTGTGAAAACCTTGTGAAGACTTACAGAAAACGTTTGACCTCTGTCATTGCCAACAAAGGGTATATAACAAAGTATTGAGATAAACTTTTGTTATTGACCAAATACTTATTTTCCACCATAATTTGCAAATAAATTCATTAAAAATCCTACAATGTGATTTTCTGGATTTTTTTTCCATTTTGTCTGTCATAGTTGAAGTGTACCTATAATGAAAATTACAGGCCTCTCTCATCTGTTTAAGTGGGAAAACTTGCACAATTGGTGTCTGACTAAATACTTTTTTGCCCGACTGTAAGCGTGTTTATGCATGTGTGTGTGTTACAGCTCTACAGGGGTCTAGGCTTAGCAGCTAATCATTGAGCTTAACCTCTCTGTTTTCTGGACTGTCTGCATTGACCCGATTCCCAGGTCTTAACTTAGCAGCATGCCTCCTTCACACACACACAACACACACACACACACACACACACAGTGTAGGATAGTAGACTATGCTGATCCTGACATACACAATCCATGCTCCTGCTGGTCAGTATCTGGGGGACATGCAGGAGAGAAGCAGACAGACAGACAGCAGGAGAGGAGTGGACAGACAGACCGCAGGAGAGGAACAGAGACAGCACTTCAACCAGTGTGAGCCAAGGTGCAGCCAAAAATCACATGAACATTAAAGGAAATAGGTGCCACTCATAAAAACGTGTTTATTATACTTTCAGGGCACTCATGTGCCATTCTTAGAAAGGACATCAGAAACTCAGGCCCTTGCTGGTCACCATATCCCCATGCTAGAAAGGACAGTAGTAAGGACAATTACTAACCCTAACTCTGATGTGTCCACTCATCATAGCTCAGTCCACAAACGGTTATGATGCAACCATAACGTGGGCATGGAAGATGACACACACATTTCGTCCAACACCCACCTACACACACGCAGCCATGGTCCAATCTCTCTTTACTACCATCTGCTACACTACAAAGCTTAATCACTGGAATTACTGTCATCCCTCCCCCTCTTCTCCTTTCTCCCTCCTACTATGAACCCAAACAAACATAAGGACCGGGAACAAACAAACAAACACACACACACACCCTCTCTCTCTTACAGCAATGATAGTCATGGAAGAAAGCCTGCCATAAACAGCACACATAACGTTAATCGGGCAAGCATACACTGTCCAGATGGACCCCCTGAAAATATGAAGCGATTAAAAATGGTTTAGCATTGGCTTACTGTTAGTCAGACTGTGAGTCACGTTGCCATCATGTTGGTGGAATGTAGCCTACTGTGTGTGTGTGTGTGTGTGTGTGTGTGTGTAATAATGCATGTCCACCGCGGGCTTGCAACGGGGTATGCTATAGAGAAAGTAAGAGTTAAAAACGACCTCGTTTGTTGTCAGTGGGTCTAGAATACGACATCACAGGCTAACCTACTCTGCCCCTTTCATTCATAAAATACCACAGGAAGAAGAAACGCCATCTCGCTTTGGTGGCATAATTTCACAGGCGCATCACATCCTCCAAATCCTCAAAACGAGACATGTTAGATCCCTGCATAGAATACTCTCTCCCTCTCGCGCATTCCTGGCGATAATTCACACAGTTTATGACGCAGTAACAGCAACATACATGTACAGATGAATTTTAACATATGGTAGAAATGACATGAACGGTTTGCAATCAAAAAACTGCTGCCCCATATTTACCAAGGCAAGAATCGCGTGCGTAACCGTCCAAGAGAGGCAACGCCACACAATATCAACATTCTCTTACTGACATAGACTAACGGATTTGTCAAAAGATGGATCTGGTTAAGTGTTACATACCTGATCTTGATGTGTAGTCCTGTTTTAGTGGCTGTCGTCTGACAACACGTTTGTAAGGCAAAACGCTGAGTTTTAAAGCATTTTATACTATTCATGTAGAAATCTCATGTCGTCCGCGAATTCACAGCCCGTGTTCTCTCTTTCACTATCTCTTTCGTTGTTGATGCTATATTTATCTCTTTCTCTCTCTACTTGATATTCCCATACACTACAGTTCTAGTGCCACGATGTCTTTCTTCCCTCCCTCTATCGGTATGTCTCCATCTATACCAGTCTCCATCGATCCCTCTATGGCTTGCGGATCATCGCGTCATCACACAACACTCATACACACACAGAAACGCACGGATAGACCTAACGTTTTAGCGACTGAAAACGCAGGACCAGGCACGGTTTCGTGAATTACGGAGTTTTTATTTCAGCATATCAAGTGAAGTCATACTTTAGTCAGATTGCCGAATTAACAGCTAAATATGTTTTAGCAGTAAACTGTAGAAAAGGACCCTAGCTGCATACCAATGTCCCTCCATAGCCGCAGGAAGTAGGGGTGCTGAAGATGCTCTCCACTTATTTATAGCCTGTAGCTTATATTAAACAAAAATGGTCGCTAAGCCTACTGCATGATCAGACCTAACCATAAAGGCCTATTGCTTTTTTATTTGCAAAAGGCACAGTTTCAAATTAAAGTCAGCTGTCAGATTTGGGTATCATTAGTAAAGGCTTTCAGGTGCCAGCTAAAGAGGTTGATGCTTAAACCACAGCCCATTCAACTGTTACCCAATAGTCCTTTGGCGCCAACTGCTTGGGTAGAGTCCAATCATCCACAGCCATACACAAAGTTCAGTAAACTTTTGAAAATGTAGATCCTAGAATGCCATCTTGGCATAAAAAATTCAAAGAATCACATTCTGAGTGGACATTGGCATGGAGTGTAGAGGTCGACCGATTAATCGGAATGGCCGATTAATTAGGGCCGATTTCAAGTTTTCATAACAATCGAAAATCGGTATTTTTGGACGCCAATTTTGCCAATTTTTTTTTTTTTTTAAATTTTTTTTTACAACTTTATTTAACCTTTTTGGGATGGGGCAGCATTTTCACTTTTGGGTGGATAGCGTGCTATTGGATGAATAGCGATGCTAATATATGCATATTATTATTATTATTTGATAGAAAACACTCTGAAGTTTCTAAAAGTGTTTGAATGATGTCTGTGAGTATAACAGAACTCATATGGCAGGCGAAAACCTGAGAAAAATCCAACCAGGAAGTGGGACATCTGAGGTTTGTAGCTTTTCAAAGCTTGGCCTACCGAATACACATTGAGATATGGATAAAGTTGCACTTCCTACGGCTTCCACTAGATGTCAACCGTCTTTAGAAACTCGTTTGAGGATTATACTATAAAGGAGGGGCTCATGCGACCTCTTTGAGTCAGTGGTCTGGCAGAGAGCCTTGGTCTCATGACGCGCGCTCCCGACAGAGTTACCTCTCGTTCCTGTGCTTTTCTGAAGGCATTCTCCGGTTGGAACATTATTGATGTTTTATGTTAAAAACATCCTAAAGATCGATTCCATACATCGTTTGACATATTTCTAAAGGACTGTAACGGAACTTTCCAAGTTTTTGTCTGGATGAAGATGGATTACTGGGCTAAACAAGCTAACAACAAGTGGCTATTTGGACATAAATGATGAAACTTTATGGAACAAATCAGTCATTTATTGTCAAACTGGGATTCCTGGGAGGGCCTTCTGATGAAGATCATCAAAGGTAAGTGAATATTTATGGTGTTGTTTCTAACTTTGTTTTGGTTCCAAAATGGTGGATATTCCTCTGGCTGTTTTGGGCTCTGAGCGCCGTTCTCAGATTGTTTTTTTTTTCCGTAAAGTTTTTTTGAAATCTGACACAGCGGTTGCATTTTTAGAAGAAGTCTATCTTTAATTCTGTGAATAGCACTTTTATCTTTTATCAATGCTTATTATGAGTATTTCTACAAAATCACTTGATGTTTTGGAATCAAAACATTACTGCACGTAAGGCACCAATGTAAACAGAGATTTTTGGATATAAATATGCACATTATCGAACAAAACATACATGTATTGTGTAACATGATGTCCTATGAGTGTCATCTGATGAAGATCCTCCATTACAAAAAACAATCAATCAATCATAATCACTAGTTATGTGGTTGATGATATTACTAGTTTATCTAGTGTGTCCTGCGTTGCATATAATCGATGCGGTGCGCATTCGCGAAAAAGGACTGTCGTTGCTCCAATGTGTCCCTAACCATAAACATCAATGCCTTTCTTAAAATCAATACACAGAAGTATATATTTTTAAACCTGCATATTTAGTTAACCTGTTGAACCTGATGGGGGCGCTGTGTCATTATTGGATAAAAAGACATGCCCGTTTTAAGCGCAATATTTTGTCACGAAAAGATGCTCGACTATGTATGGAATTGACAGCCTTGGAAAGACAGAACTCTGACGTCTCCAAAACTGCAAAGATATTATCTGTGCGTGCCCCAGAACTAATGCAACAGGCGAAACCAAGATGAAGTTTCATACAGGAAATGCCCCAGATTCTGAAGGCGCTGTGTTCCAATGTCTCCTTATATGGCTGTGAATGCGCCAGGAATGAGCCTGCGCTTTCTGTCTATTCCCCGAGGTGTCTGCAGCATTGTGACGTGTTTGTAGGCATATCATTGGAAGATTGACCATAAGAGACTACATTTACCTGGTGTCCCGCCCGGTGTCCTGTGTGCGTAATCTGTAGGTCCATGCGCGTTCCATTTCTTCAGAATTGAAAGTAAACTGCCACGATGGATTTTATCGTCGATAGATATGTGAAAAACACCTTGAGGATTGATTCTAAACATCGTTTGCCATGTTTCTGTCGATATTATGGAGTTAATTTGGAAAAAAGTTAGCGTTTTAATGACTTATTAATATTATTTTTTCCTTACCCAAACGTGATGAACAAAACGGAGCGATTAGTCGACACAAATAATATTTTTTGTAAAAACGGAACATTTGCTATCTAACAGTCTCCTCATTGAAAACATCTGAAGTTCTTCAAAGGTAAATGATTTTATTTGAATGCTTTTATGGTTTTTGTGGAAAATGTTGCATGCTGAATGCTAATGCTAAATGGTACGTTAGCCATCAATACTGTTACACTTTATTTCCGCTTGTTTTGCAATGGTTGAGAAGCATATTTTGAAAATCTGAGATGACAGTGTTGTTAACAAAAGGCTAAGCTTGAGAGCAAATAGATTAATTTCATTTCATTTGCGATTTTCATGAATAGTTAACGTTGTGTTATGGTAATGAGCTTGCTGATAGATTTACACAATCCTGGATACAGGGTTTTTTTCGTAGCTAAACGTGACGCAGAAAACGGAGCGATTTGTCCTAAACAAATCATCTTTCAGGAAAAACTGAACATTTGCTATCTGAGAGTCTCCTCATTGAAAACATCTGAAGTTCTTCAAAGGTAAATGATTTTATTTGAATGCTTTTCTGTTTTTTTGTGTAAATGTTGCCTGCTGAATGCTAACGCTAAATGCTACGCTAAATGCTACGTTAGCCATCAATACTGTTACACAAATGCTTGCTTTGCACTGGTTGAGAAGCATATTTTGAAAATCTGAGATGACAGTGTTGTTAACAAAAGGCTAAGCTTGAGAGCAAATAGATTAATTTCATTTCATTTGCGATTTTCATGAATAGTTAACGTTGCGTTTTGGTAATGAGCTTGAGGCTGTAGTCACGATACCGGATCCGGGATGGCTCGACGCAAGAAGTTAAAAGAAATCCAGGTTAGCAGGCAATATTAACCAGGTGAAATTGTGTCACTTCTCGAGTTCATTGCATGCAGAGTCAGGGTATATGCAAAAGTTTGGGCCGCCTGGCTCATTGCGAACTAATTTGCCAGAATTTTACGTAATTATGACATAACATTGAAGATTTTGCAATGTAACAGGAATATTTAGACTTAGGGATGCCAATCCAATAGATAAAATACAGAACGGTTCCGTATTTCACTGAAAGAATAAACATTTTGTTTTCTAAATTAGTTTCCGGATTTGACCATATTAATGACCTAAGGCTCGTATTTCTGTGTGTTATGTTATAATTAAGTCTATGATTTGATAGAGCAGTCTGACTGAGTGATGGTAGGCACCAGCAGGCTCGTAAGCATTCATTCAAACAGCACTTTTGTGCGTTTTGCCAGCAGGTCGTCACTGTGCTTCAAGCATTGCGCTGTTTATGACTTCAAGCCTATCAACTCCCAAGATGAGACTGGTGAGATATAGCTCCCGAGATATAGCTTTCTCCTATAGAGCTCCATTTTTATGGAACGGTCTGCCTACCCATGTCAGAGACGCAAACTCGGTCTCAACCTTTAAGTCTTTACTGAAGACTCATCTCTTCAGTGGGTCATATGATTGAGTGTAGTCTGGCCCAGGAGTGGGAAGGTGAACGGAAAGGCTCTGGAGCAACGAACCGCCCTTGCTGTCTCTGCCTGGCCGGTTCCCCTCTTTCCACTGGGATTCTCTGCCTCTAACCCTATTACAGGGGCTGAGTCACTGGCTTACTGGGGCTCTCTCATGCCGTCCCTGGAGGGGGTGCGTCACCTGAGTGGGTTGATTCACTGTTGTGGCCATCCTGTCTGGGTTGGCGCCCCCCTTGGGTTGTGCCGTGGCGGAGATCTTTGTGGGCTATACTCAGCCTTGTCTCAGGATGGTAAGTTGGTGGTTGAAGATATCCCTCTAGTGGTGTGGGGGCTGTGCTTTGGCAAAGTGGGTGGGGTTATATCCTTCCTGTTTGGCCCTGTCCGGGGGTGTCCTCGGATGGGGCCACAGTGTCTCCTGACCCCTCCTGTCTCAGCCTCCAGTATTTATGCTGCAGTAGTTTATGTGTCGGGGGGCTGGGGTCAGTTTGTTATATCTGGAGTACTTCTCCTGTCCTATTCGGTGTCCTGTGTGAATCTAAGTGTGCGTTCTCTAATTCTCTCCTCTCTTTCTCTCTCTCGGACGACCTGAGCCCTAGGACCGTGCCCCAGGACCACCTGACATGATGACTCCTTGCTGTCCCCAGTCCACCTGGCCATGCTGCAGTTCCAGTTTCAACTGACCTGAGCCCTAGGACCATGCCCCAGGACTACCTGACATGATGACTCCTTGCTGTCCCCAGTCCACCTGGCCATGCTGCTGTTCCAGTTTCAACTTCCACCTGACTGTGCTGCTGCTCCAGTTTCAACTGTTCTGCCTTATTATTCGACCATGCTGGTCATTTATGAACATTTGAACATCTTGGCCATGTTCTGTTATAATCTCCACCCGGCACAGCCAGAAGAGGACTGGCCACCCCACATAGCCTGGTTCCTCTCTAGGTTTCTTCCTAGGTTTTGGCCTTTCTAGGGAGTTTTTCCTAGCCACCGTGCTTCTACACCTGCATTGCTTGCTGTTTGGGGTTTTAGGCTGGGTTTCTGTACAGCACTTTGAGATATCAGCTGATGTACGAAGGGCTATATAAATAAATTTGATTTGAAATTTGATTTGGTGTAACCGATGTGAAATGGCTAGCTAGTTAGCGGGGTGCGCGCTAATAGCGTTTCAAACGTCACTCGCTCTGAGACTTTGAGTAGTTGTTCCCCTTGCTCTGCATGGGTAACGCTGCTTCGAGGGTGGCTGTTGTCGATGTGTTCCTGGTTCGAGCGCAGGTAGGGGCGAGGAGAGGGATGGGAGCTATACTGTTACACTGGCAATACTAAAGTGCCTATAAGAACATCCAATAGTCAAAGGTATATGAAATACAAATGGTATAGAGAGAAATAGTCCTATAATTCCTATGATAACTACAACCGAAAACCTCTTACCTGGGAATATTAAAGACTCATCTTAAAAGGAACAACCAGCTTTCAAATGTTCTCATGTTCTGAACAAGGAACTGAAACGTTAGCTTTCTTACATGGCACATACTGCACTTTTACTTTCTTCTCCAACACTTTGTTTTTGCATTATTTAAACCAAATTTGACATGTTTCATCATGAGGCTAAATAGATTGTTGTATTGTATTAAGTTAAAATAAGTGTTCATTCAGTATTGTTGTAATTGTCATTATTACAAATATATATATATTTCTTTAAATCGGCATCAGTTTTTTTTTGTCCTCCAATAATCGGTATCGGTGTTGAAAAATCATAATGGTCGACCTCTAATGGAGTGTGTGGTGTTTGCAACACCCCAGGACCAGGTCACCAGGACTGGAACTAAAGCTTTGAACCCTGTACATTTTAGCATTTTGTGTCTGTATCCTTGCTTCCCTAACTTTCTGCCTCTCACCATCCCCCGCTTAGGTGGCCACCAGTCTGTGAGCCTAAGCGGGGGATGGTGAGAGGCAGAAAGTTAGGGAAGCAAGGATACAGACATAAAATGCAATGGTCCAGGATCCAACCAACAGTCCACACACTGACCCGCCCACCAGACCCCTCCAATCCATCCACTCCAATGTCCTACCCTGCGATCACTCCACCATTTCTCATGGCTGTCACTCCTACCCTACTGAACTCCCTGTTTTACTGCTGTCTTAACCCCATGCATTTCCCTGTAGCCTACTCTCTTGCCCCTTCATGTTGTGTCAATGTATACTCTGTATGCCTGCAGTTTGTTTCACATTATAATTTGGATTGTAAAGCATATTAAGACATGTTTAAATGCACTTTAAATATAGTGATTTGATCTGTATCTCCCCAGGACCAGCGCTGGAACTAAAGCCTGTACTACCTGTAAAGAGTGTTTGTCTCCCTCCGTCAGTGAATTAGAGTACTGCAAGGCCTACACACCACAGTCACCCAGGGAATCTCAAGACCACACACACACGTGCATGGACAGCAAAGGCAGTCTCCGGAGTAAGGGAACAGCTGGGGAGAAAAGCCTCAGGGAGGAAGGGAGAGAGAGTACAGGATGAGTTAGCAGAGCATTGCATGTCTATCACCCCCAGTCTGGCCTCTACGGTTTGATTAAAGGAAGTGCATTTAGACTTGCCAGGTTCCCACATTACTACACAAAACAGAGAAAACACCACAGTCCCTGTGGCAGTGTGTATGTGTGGCCATTATCAGTCTGTCAGTTTAGTCAGACATGACACTCCCAGCATGGACACAAGAGCCATCCCATTCAGACACCTGAGCGTTCACCAAAACGCATCCCGAATGATTTAACTTCCTGTATACCAGTAAATGTACTGTGCACAGGTCAACTCAACATCTTGGTACAGGGCTATTTCACTCCAGCCTTGACATATGCAGTACTGCTGGTTTTCCTTTCTCCGTGGTAGTTGAATTGATAACATAGGGTGTATGACAAAGTAGGATCAATGTGTTAGCCATCTTTCCTAAATTCATATTTCAGAATTCCTAAAGAACTGAGAAAGGCACGGTGTAACGGACTCCAGTTGAGGAAAAGCGTGAACAGAGTACAAACGGCACATTACTCAAGTTCCATTTTGATTTATTAAAGATAATGAGAAGAGACCGTACTAAACAAACAAATATTTTCTAGTTCAGTTTACATACATAAATATTCATTTTGTTCAGGCAAGATGATGGAGTAAACATCTTTGGCACAGATCTGCAGACATTGCTACAAGAGACTGAAATAACATGGCTACTTTGTAGGAAATGACCCAGCTCAGAACAGCTCCATCCAAACATACCCCTTAGCATCTACTCCCTAGACACTTCCATTAGCCCTACTGGTACCATGTTTCCCAATCCATTAATATAGGGACATTTTTGTTCTAGCCCAGCACTAACCCACCATCTGATTTATTGAATCTGGTGTGTTAGTGCTGGGGTAGGTCAAAGGGGAATAGGCTAAGGGTGGATTTGCGAAGTCAACATGGCTCCGTCGAGAGAGAGTCCGCTGATTCACAGACGTCGACACACATGGGTTTCCTGGCAGGAGGCTTCAGATTACATGAAGACATTCACATTGTTTAGAGGTCAGATGGATTGTGTAGTGGCTACCCTAAGCTTCTGGTTGCATTCCAACCAGTCTTTAAAAACAGTCACGCTGCGCAGATTATCAGATGCTACAATGCCTGGATTATCGGAATCTCATATAAGATTGATACATGCGACTTAAAAAGACAGACTAGAAAGCAGAAAATGCCTTTTCCCTTTTCTGTTTGCTGCAGGGTGGTCACCGGCAACTGATCACGTGACAGGATCCATTACCTTCCTTCATTACACATGATGTGGTTCTGTGTGTTTAGTGTAGTCGAGGTGTCTGAGGCTTGTGGTCATACATTGGTCTGTCACTGGTTCTTGCCATTCTTGAGGGCTTGGTTGACAGCTGGAGAGAAAAACATTAGTTATTAGTTTGACTGACAGACCTGGTGACCGTGTGTGTACAGCTAGATTTACATTGCTGAGATGCGGGATAACTAAGTATTGTACTTTACATGTGAATTAGAGTTTGGAGCAGTCCGACTGCTTCAGATGCCTTTTCTGAAGCAGTCAGATTCTCACGGATCATTTTTAGCTCAACGTGCAATCACTTTACATTTGAACGCGCCTTGGGTGACCATTACTCGAACAGTAATTTGCCTCGGCTATGTTGGGGGGGGGGGGAAACTGAGGTGTCGGGCCCTGGGAATGTCATTTCCAGAATATAAATCTAACTTGTGTGTCTGTGCCTCACCTTCTTTAGTGACAGTGTCAGCCATGTTCTTGGCCTTATCACTCAGGTTGTTGACGACACTGTCCAGGGTAGCCTGGTGTCTGAGGAACACGGGACGGACCACACGGTAGTAGAGAATAGCAGAACCGTTCCACGTCACCGGAGCCATACACCACAGCAGGAACAAACACTGTAGGAGAGGGGGATTGCGAGAGAGGGATTCTATGATGTTTTGGCCTCCTGTTTATTGAATGTTACACACAAGTACCTTGCCAGCATAGTAGAAGGGGAACCAGGAGAGGAAGATGTCAGAGAAAGCCTCGGCAACACTGAAGAATCCGTAGACCACCCAGTAGGTCAACCACTGAGTGTCATCCTCTTTCTTCTTACTCTCTATGGCCTTGATTCTGATTGGACAACAGGACAAGTGATGAATGGAAATAAATGATTTATTTAAATTATGTTTAACCCTTCACCTGGAGCATATGATGTGAACATCACAACACCACTTGTTAGATATGTTTAGAGGTGATACTTACGAGAGGTATGCTGGGTAGACAAAGCCAATCAGGTTACAGAGGAGAGAGGCTCCATAGCCAAACAACAGATACAGACTGATCAGAGAGACCACACCTAGAGACAGGGAGATTCTTACCAGATATCTGTCAATCTGGAAACATTTCAAAGCATCTTCATATAATGAAACGTCTCTGTGTGTGTTAGAGCAGGATGTTGGATGAATAAACAGGACAAGGTGTCATGTGAAACAATTAAAACGCTGACATTGACAAATTCAACGTTGATGTACATAAGACACCTAGTGTAACCATGTGGAATATGAACCATGGAACAGAAGTGAGATTCCACAGATACTGGTCCGCTCTAACCTAAACCAACAAACTAGCAACCACATTAACCTACAGCCGTGAACGTCACGGTCTGTCAAATGAACCCTTCAAACATTTCAGTCAACGAACGTACAATGGATTCCCATGTAAAAAAAAAACTAGACTCAATCTGAGTTTTAGAGCTGGACAGAGATAAGGAGACAAGCAGCTGCTGCCTGCTATTGTAACCCTAGCAAGCAGGAAAACGGCTTTTGTTTGGTTTAGCACCTGTTTGCATAGGGTAATCATTTAGACCTATGGCACCAGGCTTTTCCTCTGCAGGTTGTCGCATCATCAGTTATAGTACAATACACCAGTGATTGATGACCAGTGTCAGTTATGGGCAGAAGGCTATATATGGTCACAAAACTATGATTTGGAAAAGCAACGATGGGGCACATTGAAATTAATCTCAAATGTGTCAATGGTGTTTTGTTAAATTCCTGATTTGGAGTGCATCCAGTGTTGGTCATCCACAAAAATGCTGCCACTACCCACATACGGACCGGGACGCTACAGACTTCATCAAAAACCCATTCCCCATAACAGGCAAAACAGAAGAGAGACTGTTTGAATACCTTGCTATAAGAGTCCTTCATTGCCATGCTGCTTGAAGTAGCCAAGTCGCAGAGTAAAGCCAAGTCACAGAGTAAAGCCAAGTCGCAGAGTAAAGCCAAGTCGCAGAGTAAAGCCAAGTCGCAGAGTAAAGAGGGTTACATAGGCAGACCTGTCAACCTTGGGAATTTCCCTGAGCCCTAGTTTGGACATGACAATAGTCCTAGGCATCATTAATATAGTGACTAGCTAGTGCCTTCCCCTTCCTCCACCAAACAGCTTAGGTTGCCCAGTGGACAACGTCTGAATGCTTGGTGATGTAATCAGAGTCCCTCCACAGGCAGCGGTAGTGCAGACAGTCCCTCTCTGACGTTGATGGAAGACTAATGGGCTGGGGTTCCTTCTCCAGAAGAGCTAAACTACATAGTATAGCCTACCGGAAACTTCTCTAAGCTCCCGGTACTGAACACACACATTGGCAATAGAGAATTTCACTTCATACCTGACCAGACCAAGGCGCACACACCTCTAAGGTATATTGACACAAGTACTATTTTTTGCTTATTAGGCACAATTAGTTCAGTAGTAAACAGAAAGTCCATCACTGCCCAATGTAAAATTATGTTGTTGCTCTCAGGACATTTCCATTAACATCAGTACTGGCAGACCATGTGTCAATAACACCTAAAAGGACAACATAACAGAACTAGCCTAGTCTCAGATCTGCCCGTGCTCTTGTCAATGTCAACAATGTCAGTGAATGAGTAGGCATTACGGCACAAACAGAAAGGCACCTCTGAAGGAGCACAACTCAACTGAAGACAGCAGGTCACCCTAAAATCTGCCATCTCAACATAGCAGTTGGTATTTCTGTAGGAGGTAAATATACACCCCTTGGCTAGGGACCAGCTGCTAGCTAGACATTAGAAGCAGCTAAATCGACCACTAACAGTGGATTAACTGCAGTCTAGGCCTCTCTGACCTTCGCCATTTCAAATGAATGTCGAACAATCATTTTGTTGGCAGCCTAGGCCTATATCAAGTCACGTTAAAACAATATTTGGTCTGGTGACACCGTTCGTCTTCGGTCGTTTGTTTGTGTTAGGCCTAACTGGGCTAGTTTGCGTTACCGTTTATCAGCTACAACGGTTGCTGGTAGGTTGGTTGGTTAGTTAGTTGTTTTGCTGACATGTCACATTAACGGTCATATGTGCTGACCTTGCCAAACCAGCCAACGTTGCAAAACGAGAAAGTGTCAACTAGCGGCTAGACTAGCGGGTGAAGTTACAATGTTTCAACATTGACAGAGCAGCATTATAAATCAAGCAACTGGCAAAGTCCTACATTGCAAGTGGATTTAATATAAACTATTACCTGAAGCGATATATTTCTTCTGTATCCCAGTTTTCTCCTCCACCGTTGCTAGGAGATCTGTCACAAAGTTATTTTTATTCAACAAAGCCTCATAGCGGTTATGAAGTTGGGCAAACATTGTTGTGGTGGCGCCGTGTTGTTGATGTTTGGATGCGTAGCCTACACAAACACAAATCCAACCAAAATGTCACGGTCAATTTTTAACAAGCGAAACACGTTCAAACTTTAAACATATGAAATCATTTACACACCGAATTATTAGTGCGCGCCTACAAGCTGTTGGGAATATGGGTCCAGGCGAAGCAAACGAGCGAGAGGGACGAGTTTAATTAAGGTACAACCAATCAGAAAACGACTTTGTTGCCAACTAGTTGAAGCAACAGGTGATGAAATTTTTATTGCCGGCAGTAAAGTCCAGTTAACCATTATGCTCCTATTATCTGGTGAGTGGTGACTTTTATACTTCTCTGTTATTGCTAGGGTCATGTATTTTGGACTATGTCATGTGACCTAGATTTGAACATTTATTTGAAGCTTTTTCCAAAAATGAGAATTAGACCAAAAATGAAATAAATTGTTTGAGGATGGTGCTGGACCATCTGGCATAAAAAGAAAAGGGGACAGTTTGATGAAAAAGCTTTAAACAAAGGTTAAAATCCAGGTCATGTGACATGATTGTCCAAAACACAGGGCCCTAGTCATTGCACATCTATCTAGTTATTTATGTCAAAAAAGCTATAAAATAGCTTACAGGGCCAGTCTGGATTCTACAAACAGCTGACCCTGCCACTGTTTGACAAATAACGTTATTCTCTGTCTGAACTGAACTTCAGCATGACACCATTTTAGCACAAGAGGGCACCATCAACCTGCAAATATGAGAGTCATCACTGTACAGTAGTTAGTAAGGCTCCTGTTAGGCTAGGCATCACCTGTAGGCCTACTCATTTGTGCAGTCTTGGATCCTGGCTATTAAGATTTGAGGAATGGTATACCAGTGGGAGGTTCATCCTAAAATCAAATAACATTTGGGCTCAGCTTGACACAACACTTTGGATGTAATATAATGTCTGATACGTTTTTATTTGGTGGTGAACCTACCCTTTAATACATGATTTAGTTATCCTCCTATAGTTGACCCCTAGAATGGAATGACTCATAGCTAACAGCAAAATAACAGATATAAAAGTTCTCTCTGTCTCCTCTCTCTCTTTCACACCCAGCAGGTGTGTTTGCCCATAGAGTGGTGTTTTGCATAGCTGTTGAGCCTCACTGCTCTTGACACTAAGACTGCAGTGTTATCATCGTTGTGTCCAGTCAGTCTTCTTAGAGCCACAGATGAGGAAGATGCTGATCATGCTGGCGTTCCTCCTGACTCAGGGTGAGGAACTCTCAGCATCTCATTGTGGTCTACGGGTGTTAATGGTCACATGGAACACGATTCCAATGCCTTTTTTTGGATTATTGTGACTACTCAAAGCAAATTACCCACTGTTTCCAGTTCAGAGTCATCTGCACAACGTGTCCGGAATCAAGATGATAAACCAATGTCTGTTCGTCTGGGAGAGAGTGTTTATATCAGTGCTGTTGCAAGTTCAACCAGTATTGGTGATGACATGAGCTGGTACCTGCTGAAACCTGGACAGGCTCCTAAACTCCTGATATATACAGTAACAACCCTTCAGTCTGGAACACCATCTAGATTCAGTGGCAGTAGATCAGGTACTGAGTACACTCTTACAATCACTGGTGTCCAAGCTGAAGATGTAGTAGATTACTATGGTATGGGTGTATATGGTGGACCAGTGTTCACACAGTGATTTAGAGTCGTACAAAAACCTTCCTCAGTCAGACTGCACAGAAACTGTACTGCTGCAGCTGGGACCTACTGCAGGTGTTGAGGAACAACAGACTATGATATGAAACACTGGTTCACTGAACACACAACTCAGGTCCTGGTTATATGACATCACCAAGCATAAATAACCACTACTTTACCACCAATGATCAGATAATGTGGTTCCCAGAATAGAGCACCTCTGTCCCCTGATATTCATAACCACCACTTTATCCCCATTCTGAAAATCTGGATGCAACTCACACATTCATCTCAAATTCACCTAATAGTTTAGTCATGATCAAAACTAACAACTATATTCCATAATCCCCTCCTATGTCTATAATGGTCAGATGATGTGGTTCAGCTCCTGTCCCCAGATATTCACTGTCCCAAGGGGGTCTATTCACTACCCACCCTCCCTCACCCCCTATCCACCCTCCCTGACCCCCTATCAACTTTCTAATGTTCATGTTTTACAGAGCAGTTTAGTCTTTGTTTAACCACAAGTCCACAGATATTCACTTCTATTTCTTTACATAATACAAATCAGGGACACCTTGTTTGACATTAATACAAAGTATTTTATTTTGTTAACATTTCCAATCTGAATGCAGAAGCAATAAAACACAGGTACAGATTTGAAGATGCAGAATCCCAGATTGATGACCAGAGATGAAGCTCTAGATAGATATCTAGAATGATAGAATGACAGATAGGTAGATGTTCTCTGTGTACAGGGTGTCTACTGGGAGCAGTGGTGTGGCTCCAGTGTGTGAGTGACGGGGGTCTGGTCCTTTAGGGTGGCCTCACAGGTGACTGAGCCAGCCTTCCTCCACTGTTCAGTGGGGAGGGTGAGGCTGCTGCTCCAGCTGTAGTGACCGTCCTTCTCCAGGACCTCCAGACTCTGGCTGCCCTGCAAGGCCCCCGGCCCCCAGCCTCCAACCCAGCTTCCAGCCCCCCGGGAAGCCCCTGTTGGCCAGGCACACTAGGGCCACATTCCCCTGGTCCTGCTCCTCACTGGAGGGAAGTAGGACGGTCAGGGAGGGAGGTACCACACCCACTAGGAGAGAGAAGATGAGGGGGGAGAGATGGAGAGATGACATGTAAGGGTTAAACTGGACAAGAACCTTGAAGAACTTTCAGCAACTTTAATATGAAGAAACAAATATGATATTTGTATTGTATAAAATAGTCTGTGAAAAAGGCAAGTTATATATAAATATATATTACACACTCTTTTACTTCCCTTTTACTTCCCTCCCAGGCGGCAGGGTAGCCTAGTGGTTAGAGCGTTGGACTAATAACCAGAAGGTTGCAAGTTCAAACCCCCGAGCTGACAAAGTACAAATCTGTCCTTCTGCCCCTGAACAGGCAGTTAACCCACTGTTCCTAGGCTGTTATTGAAAATAAGAATTTGTTCTTAACTGACTTGCCTGGTTAAATAAAGGTCAAATTAAAAAATATATATATATGCATTAAAGTACCGTTCATAAATTAAACTGACTTGCTTACGAAATGAAATGTTTAACAATGCTGCTGAACTGTTTTGTGTATTTAAAGACATCGAACACATCAAGCTATTATTTTTGGCATATTAGGTTTTTGTCCTTGAATGATCATTAGGGTATGTGGAAACACACTCTGAAAAAATTAAATTAAATTAAATTAAACAAATCAAATAAATTAAACATTAAAAACTACAACTTTTTCTGAATAATTACTTTTTATTTACTTTACCAGTATATAAATGTTCAATTGAATTTATTATAAAAGGATGAATCTCTTGTACTTACAGTCAACGATGAGTTTGGTGCCTCCACCGAAAGTGTACCACAGTGACACAGACTCATTGAACAGCCGTACAAAAACCTCCTGCACTTTACACACACCAGTAACTCTCTACACAACACACATTCAACCCTACCACTGATTGTCTGTCAAAAACAGCATGTGTAGGTCATAACTTTTCAAATTAGTTTAAGTTTGATATTTTACATTATTACTTTTTGCTGAATTCCCCCCTGACTATAAAATATAAATGTTGGAGATGTGTAATATCTCTGACAAACTCACTAAGTATAAGAAGCAGCCATGTAGAATAGAAATACACCAGTATTGAATGAAAAAAGTTACATGTAACTAAATACTGTTGTCAATTCCAGGCCTTCACACAGATTCAGGTAAGCTATTTCCTTCCATGTTTAATATTGTTATTGTGTTGCAGTAACAGTTTCATCATCTGTCCTGAGGTAGGGTGTTTCCATAGAGGAGGTGCTTTGCATTGGCAGCTCATGCTTCAGTGCTCTGGGAGTGTTTATAGTCCTGTGAGTTTCAGACTGCAGGACTGAGATCTGTCTTGATACTTTAGGACTTCAGTGTTATCATTGTTGTGTTCAGTCTGTTGTCTTCTCAGAGCCACAGATGATGAAAATGATGAAGATGATATCACTGATTCCACTGCTGACCACACTGGGGTTCCTGACTCAGGGTGAGAAAGTCTGCTCTCTGACCTTTCTGAACTGCCGTCTTCAGAGAGCATCAGTTAAGAACCAGTGAAGTTTTGAGAACAGGAGTTTGAGAAGCCTCTATGACACTGCTTGTACATGGTGAGAGATTACAGTTATTTTTTGGGGATTCTGTTGACTTGTTCTCCACCTCTCATTTCTAGAATCATCAGCCGGAGTTGTGACTCAGTCTCCTGCTGTCAAATCTGTTCGTTTGGGAGAGACTGTATATCTGAGCTGCACAGCCAGTAAGGGGTGGATGATGACCTGAGCTGGTACCTGCAGAAACCTGGACAGTCCCCTCAACTCCTCTTCTATAAAATAAGTCGACGTCAGTCTGAAACTCCTGGTCATTTCAGTAGCAGTGGATCTCAACCAGATTTTACGCTGACCATCAGTGTAGTCCAGGCTAAGGATGTAGGAGATTACTACTGCATGGGTTCGTACACTGATGGGAACACACAGTGATTTAGAGTCGTACAAAACCTCCCTCAGTCAGACTGCTCAGAAACTGTACTGCTACAGCTGGGACCTTAAACAGGTGCTGAGGAACAACAGACTATGACATGAAACACTGAACACAGACTTAAGAGCCTCCCACAGCACTGTTATTCTGGTTACTCATGACAGGATCATAGTTCACCCAACCACCTCCTCTACACAACCACAACCTTTACTTCACCTCTGGAATGTTCAGATATAAATTAATTGCGTAGAACAGACATCATTATATCTGTCAAGTGAAACAGGAAATGTTCCCTCTATTCATTACACGTATTTCTTTAATCTTCTAAACGTTTCACCTCACTGAATGCAGGCTTGATTTGCATGGTCAGGGTGGGATGGTTTTGCTTCTCCCAGAATAGAGAAGACCCCAGGGGGTCAGAGAGAGAGAGAGAGAGAGAGAAAAAAAAAAGCAGAACACACATAGTCATTACAGGACAGATGTCACACTGTAGATACATTTCCATTTGTTGTCACAGTAAATAAATTAGTCAACTAATCCATCATGTTATTTTCCAAATTCAACTTTATTAGAACTGAGGCAGACAGCAACATCACAGTAACAGTCTGAGTACAGAACACATTGAAGTTTCCTGTAATCTATACAATACACATTACTACCCAGGATGTGGTCTCCCCAGCAGTACTAGAGTTTACTCAGTACACTACTCTAACACTCTAACACACTACTACTGCTCCAACCAGGCCCCAGACCAGACCAGAGCCTCGTCTACTCCTGCTTCCCCAGACAGAGCTCCTGTTGTGGGCCTCCTCCAGTAGTCCCTAGACCAGACACTGGCTCCTGCGAAGGGGGGAGGCCTGGGTGTGTTGGAAGTGGGAGACCCTGCAGGTGTAGAGCTCTCCCTGCTCCCAGCCTGCCTTGCTCAGGGTCAGGGTGCTGCTACGTCTGTAAAGGCCTTCCTTCTCTTCTTCTGGACTGGTCACGACCCCCTGTCTCACCTCCAGCCCGTCCACCTCCCAGCTCACCAGCGCCCCCTGAGGGGAGTAGTCAGTCAGCAGGCAGGCCAGTGAGGCAGAGCCCCCAGAGAGCTGCTCAGAGGAGGGGGGGAGCAGAGACACTGTGGGACTGACAGTAGGACCAGCTGGAGAGAAGAGAACGTTTTAATGTTACATTCCAGAGGCGAGAGAAACAGAGATCTATAAAATACACAACTTATTAAGGTTCACAGAGAACACAACACCTCACAACTCAACAACAATTACATCAATGTACAATAAAGTACATCACTGTTGCTGAGTTTTTTTTATCCATGTATTTTCATGTATATTTGCTGTACTAGGGACAAAGACCCCATTCATTAAGGATCTTATCGCTCAATAACACTGCTGGAAGCAGATATTAAGTAACTTTATACTCTGCTGTGTGTTGTGGTGCACCTTCCATGTCCCTTACTTCAATAAGGCGTTTAAAGGTCAGTCTGCTGTTCAAACAACAACAAAGCGGCCACCCCGCCATTGTTTTTGGTAAACAGCTGAGGGATGGGGCTGGAGAAATTGAACCTCTCTCAAGTTCATGACAGAACTACAGATGTAAGAAAATGTATGTAGCAATCACAGATTGCCCATTTAAAGTCAGTCCACTTCACAATAATATCAGGCAATGAAAGGGATCAGAAATGTTCTGTTATACGAATAACATTCTCTGTGTAATTCACGTGTCATTGCAGGGAACTAAACCTGATTAGCTCTTTGAATAAAACACCTGTTTCTTTTGAATAACTTGTACAAAGACAGGTTGCTTGGCTGCACAACTGAAAGTCTCCCACAGGCGGTAGCTAACATTTTGCCTTCTAAACCCTGAATTCTGAAATAAATACTAATATTGGGGTTTCCTTGACAGAGTTTGAGTCCTAACATGTCTGGTATATATTCTGTAGTGTTTTGTCGTAAAGGAGAAACACTTACTTCTCAGCAGCAGTTTGGTCCCTCCACCGAACGTGAACCACAGTGATACAGTCTAGTTAAGACGCCGTACAAAAACCTCCTTCACACAAGAGTGAGCACACCCTGCACTAACAGAACCACTCATACAGCTCCACACAGCGTTGTACAACTTTACTATACTCATAAAGCATTACACATCTTCACATACAACTACAGTATATTGTAGCAAGCAATACTCATGTTTTATCATTTACAATTACATGACATTTTATTCATTTAGCAGACATTCTTATCCAGAGCATCTTAGTCCATTCATCTTAAGATTGCTTGGTGAGACAACCACAATAATTAAGCACATTATGTACCTATATAGCATACTATGATTAATGAAGTCTCTGATTTGAGCTCCTTAATGTCTCCAACCAGATGTTTTTAACTCCAATGATGTCATATGTTAACAGAATGCATATGGGCAGAGTGAAACATTGTCATTTACGACAAATATCAATATTGACAATTGTGCCATTTTACTGTCAACAACAAAAATATAAAGCATTTCACATGATTATTATTTACAGTTTATTATTCTGTCCTGAGGTAGGGTGTTTCCATAGAGCAGGTGCTTTGCATTGGCAGCTCATGCTTCAGTGCTCTGGGAGTGTTTATAGTCCTGTGAGTTTCAGACTGCAGGACTGAGATCTGTCCATCAACACAACAGAAACGACGGCAACCATGACTCTGATCACCATCTTTATCTGGACCCTGGTCTGCTGCTGTCTCAAAGGTCTGTTGTTTTATAACTCTTACAATGGAAAAATACATGTTGAGTACCTTGTATAATCATTGAAATGGATCTCAATTCATAAATGTACCTTCATAAAATATAATTAAATATAAGTCATATCTTATTCATACTCGTTGATCAATTTATATTTTTCTTCTTCAGGATCCAGAGGTCAGGTGACTGTGACTCAGCCTCCTGTAGTGACATTTTCTCCAGGAGACCCTGTCACTCTGACCTGTACAACCAACCCTAAAGTGCACAGATGGGATGATGGAGATGAGGGTGTGTTCTGGTATCAACAGAGACCTGGAGAAGCTCCCAAACTCCTGATAATATACGCAAAGAAACTGTTAGATGGGATTCCTGCTAGATTCAGTGGCAGTGGGTCTGAGACGGACTTCACTCTGACCATCAGTGGAGTCCAGGCTGAAGATGCAGCAGTTTACTACTGTCAGAGTTACCACAGTGGAGGTGTGTTCACACAGTGATTTAGAGCCGTACAAAAACCTCCTGTACAAAATGACACACATCATTGGTCCACTGAACACAGAACTAAAGGTCTTGTTATATGACATCACCAAGTATAAACACTTTACAAACTCACAGAAATAATGGTTACAAACTAGTTTCATAACTCTTCCAAACTCCAATGTCTGCAAATGTCCTCAGGAAGATACAGGTGAAATAGTCCCATAGACTATAAAAAAAAGTTGGTATGCCACAGTGATTGGTTGGTCAACCAGACACACACAGCTGGCTAACACATCTGTGGAGCAGTATTGGGTGTGTAAGTGCATGACTGTGTGTGACAGAGAGAGAGAGCTCTGTGAAACAGAAACTTAGATTTGCATGGCCCCTCTCCCAGAATAGAGCAGTACACTCCCCAGATGTTCCCCCATCCTTAACACCCCACCAGCGCTAGACCAGAGGAGGTCAAAGATCAAAGTCAGAGGTTAGATGTCAGTCACAGGTCATTTTATAGGTCACTGCACTAGTCTTGTGTGGTGTACACAGGAAGAGGTTGGACACCAGACGTCAGCCAGACTGGTAGAGGTCAAAGATTTTAAAAAGTCAGAGGTCAGTTCCCCAGGGAAGAGAGTCATTCCAACCCCAACATGCCACCAGTCTGCCTGTCACTTTGTTCTAGTCAGCTTTTAGTTAGAGACTAGATGATGAGAGCACCATTTACTAAGGTCACATTTTACATCCCTAGTGACCACTAGAATGGCATGAGGAAGTATTAGATAACTAGTGATGTACATCTGAAGATTCATCATGAATTCATCAGGAATCAGCACTGAGACAGATTCAACATGAATTCATCAGGAATCAGTACTGAGACAGACTCATCATGAATTCATCAGGAATCAGCACTGAGACAGATTCATCATGAATTCACCAGGAATCAGCACTGAGACAGATTCAACATGAATTCATCAGGAATCAGTACTGAGACAGACTCATCATGAATTCATCAGGAATCAGCACTGAGACAGATTCATCATGAATTCACCAGGAATCAGCACTGAGACAGATTCATCATGAATTCATCAGGAATCAGCACTGAGACAGATTCAACATTAATTCATCAGGAATCAGCACTGAGACAGATTCAACATGAATTCATCAGGAATCAGCACTGAGACAGATTCAACATTAATTCATCAGGAATCAGCACTGAGACAGATTCATCATGAATTCATCAGGAATCAGCACTGAGACAGATTCAACATTAATTCATCAGGAATCAGCACTGAGACAGATTCAACATTAATTCATCAGGAATCAGCACTGAGACAGATTCAACATGAATTCATCAGGAATCAGCACTGAGACAGATTCAACATTAATTAATCAGGAATCAGCACTGAGACAGATTCAACATGAATTCATCAGGAATCAGCACTGAGACAGATTCAACATTAATTCATCAGGAATCAGCACTGAGACAGATTCATCATGAATTCATCAGGAATCAGCACTGAGACAGATTCAACATTAATTCATCAGGAATCAGCACTGAGACAGATTCATCATGAATTCATCAGGAATCAGCACTGAGACAGATTCAACATTAATTCATCAGGAATCAGCACTGAGACAGATTCAACATGAATTCATCAGGAATCAGCACTGAGACAGATTCAACATGAATTCATCATGAATCAGCACTGAGCCAGTTTCATCATGAATTAATCAGGAATCAGCACTGAGCCAGTTTCATCATGAATTCACCAGGAATCAGCACTGAGCCAGATTCAACATTAATTCATCATGAATAAGCACTGAGCCAGTTTCATCAGGAATCAGCACTAGGCCAGATTCATCATGAATTCATCATGAATCAGCACTGAGCCAGTTTCATCATGAATTCATCATGAATCGGCACTGAGGCAGTTTCATCAGGAATTCATCATGAATCAGTACTGAGACACATTCATCATGAATTCATCATGAATCAGCACTGAGACAGATTCATCAGGAATTCATCATGAATCAGCACTGAGACAGTTTCATCATGAATCAGCACTGAGTCAGTTTCATCATGAATCAGCACTGAGACAGATTCATCATGAATTCATCATGAATCAGCACTGAGCCAGATGGAAGTCCTCATCTCAGTTTAGAATACCTCCAGGGTCACTGACAGGTCAGCCAATGGCAAAGGACAACAGTTCCAAAAGCACATGCTCAGACACACACAACCTCCTAATGCCTCCACCAGTACCTGTCCTGTACCACACGGGGGCATCTCCCAGACCCAATCCTGAGTAAACTAGACTGGATATCAGACAGAGGATAACATTCACCTCTAGCTGATATGTCTGACCTAGCAAGGTCAAGAATCTGATATAAATGGGTTCTTGCACGCTAAGATTCTTTATTACACCATATTGTAGAGTATAAATGCCATTTAAGATTAGATCTCATATGTTTCTCTGTATTTATTTATTTAATTAGGCAAGTCAGTAAAGAACAAAGTGTTATTTACAATGACGGCCTACACCGGACAAACCCGGGCCAATTGTGCGCTCCCCAATGGGATTCCCAATCACAGGGATTTCTGAACATTTGCAACGTAAAGCAGTATGTCATCTGCATATAGAGAACTTGCTTGTTAAGCCAAGGTTGGAAATTTACTGCCACCTGCCATAATGGAATGTTTCCACACGAGTATAATGCATTGGCTGATTCCTCCTGATGACCTGGATGGAATTATGTGATCATTCCTTAACCCATAGGAAGTCCCACCTAGTTGACTACTTCAAAATGGTGGAATCCCTCAATGGCAATGTCCATGCAAAACGGTTATATCCATCTGAGGCCTCAATCATTATTTATGGTCTGAACTGAAATTCAGCATGACGCCATTTTAGCACAAGTCTAGAATATCAAGTATAGAATTGCAATACACTAGCATTGAATGGATACACTTAAATGTAACTAAATTCTATGGTCAATTACAGGCCTGCCACAGATTTAGGTAAGCTATTTCCTTCCATGTTTAAGATTATTGTGTTTATGTCATTGCATTAACAGTTTCATCATCTGTCCTGAGGTAGGGTGTTTCCATAGAGGAGGTGCTTTGCATTGGCAGCTCATGCTTCAGTGCTCTGGGAGTGTTTATAGCCCTGAGAGTTTCACACTTCATGAATTATATCTGTCCTGACAGTACGACTGCAGTGTTATCAGCATTGGGTCCAGTCTGTTCAGTGTTCTCAGAGCCACAGATGATGATGAAGATGGTGAAGATGACATCACTGATTCCACTGCTGATCATACTGGGGTTCCTGACCCAAGGTTAGAATCTCTCAGCATCTCTCCCTGTGGTCTACTGGTTTTAGCAGGTTTTAATGGGCCTGTACATGTTTGGACATGGAAAATGTTTTCAATGCTTTTTATCTGGATTTCTAAGACGACTCAAAGCTACATTTTTCTGTTTCAATTTCAGAGTCATCTGCACAACGTGTCCTGAATCAAGCTGATGAATTGAAGTCAGTTCGTCTGGGAGAGAGTGTGTCTATCAGTGCTGTTGCAAGTTCAACAGGTATTGATGATGATATGAGCTGGTACCTGCTGAAATCTGGACAGGCTCCTAAACTCCTGATATATACAGTAACAACCCTTCAGTCTGGAACACCATCTAGATTCAGTGGCAGTAGATCAGGTACTGAGTACACTCTTACAATCACTGGTGTCCAAGCTGAAGATGTAGGAGATTACTATGGTATGGGTGTATATGGTGGACCAGTGTTCACACAGTGATTTAGAGTCGTACAAAAACCTTCCTCAGTCAGACTGCACAGAAACTGTACTGCTGCAGCTGGGACCTACTGCAGGTGTTGAGGAACAACAGACTATGATATGAAACACTGGTTCACTGAACACACAACTCAGGTCCTAGTTATATGACATCACCAAGCATAAATAACCACTACTTTACCACCAATGGTCAGATAATGTGGTTCCCAGAATAGAGCAACTCTGTCCCCAGATATTCATAACCACCACTTTACCCCCATTCTGAAAATCTGGTTACAACTCACAAATGAATCTCAAATTCACAAAATAGTTTAGTCATGATCAAAACTAACAACTATATCCCATAACCTCCTCCCATGTCTATAATGGTCAGATGATGTGGTTCAGCTCCTGTCCCCAGATATTCACTGTCCCAAGGTGGTCTATTCACTACCCATCCCCCCTCCCCCCCTTCCAACCTTCTAATGTTCAGTTAGTCTTTGTTTAGTCTTTGTTTAACAAGTCTTTGTTTAACAACCACAAGTCCACAGATATTCACTTCTATTTCTTTACATAATAAAAATCAGGGACACCTTGTTTGACATTAATACAAAGTATTTTATTTTGTTAACATTTCCAATCTGAATGCAGAAGCAATAAAACACAGGTACAGATTTGAAGATGCAGAATCCCAGATTGATGACCAGAGATGAAGCTCTAGATAGATATCTAGAATGATAGAATGACAGATAGGTAGATGTTCTCTGTGTACAGGGTGTCTACTGGGAGCAGTGGTGTGGCTCCAGTGTGTGAGTGACGGGGGTCTGGTCCTTTAGGGTGGCCTCACAGGTGACTGAGCCAGCCTTCCTCCACTGTTCAGTGGGGAGGGTGAGGCTGCTGCTCCAGCTGTAGTGACCGTCCTTCTCCAGGACCTCCAGACTCTGGCTGCCCTGCAAGGCCCCCCCGGCCCCCAGCCTCCAACCCAGCTTCCAGCCCCCCGGGAAGCCCCTGTTGGCCAGGCACACTAGGGCCACATTCCCCTGGTCCTGCTCCTCACTGGAGGGAAGTAGGACGGTCAGGGAGGGAGGTACCACACCCACTAGGAGAGAGAAGATGAGGGGGGAGAGATGGAGAGATGACATGTAAGGGTTAAACTGGACAAGAACCTTGAAGAACTTTCAGCAACTTTAATATGAAGAAACAAATATGATATTTGTATTGTATAAAATAGTCTGTGAAAAAGGCAAGTTATATATAAATATATATTACACACTCTTTTACTTCCCTTTTACTTCCCTCCCAGGCGGCAGGGTAGCCTAGTGGTTAGAGCGTTGGACTAATAACCAGAAGGTTGCAAGTTCAAACCCCCGAGCTGACAAAGTACAAATCTGTCCTTCTGCCCCTGAACAGGCAGTTAACCCACTGTTCCTAGGCTGTTATTGAAAATAAGAATTTGTTCTTAACTGACTTGCCTGGTTAAATAAAGGTCAAATTAAAAAATATATATATATGCATTAAAGTACCGTTCATAAATTAAACTGACTTGCTTACGAAATGAAATGTTTAACAATGCTGCTGAACTGTTTTTGTGTATTTAAAGACATCGAACACATCAAGCTATTATTTTTTGGCATATTAGGTTTTTGTCCTTGAATGATCATTAGGGTATGTGGAAACACACTCTGAAAAAATTAAATTAAATTAAATTAAACAAATCAAATAAATTAAACATTAAAAACTACAACTTTTTCTGAATAATTACTTTTTATTTACTTTACCAGTATATAAATGTTCAATTGAATTTATTATAAAAAGGATGAATCTCTTGTACTTACAGTCAACGATGAGTTTGGTGCCTCCACCGAAAGTGTACCACAGTGACACAGACTCATTGAACAGCCGTACAAAAACCTCCTGCACTTTACACACACCAGTAACTCTCTACACAACACACATTCAACCCTACCACTGATTGTCTGTCAAAAACAGCATGTGTAGGTCATAACTTTTCAAATTAGTTTAAGTTTGATATTTTACATTATTACTTTTTGCTGAATTCCCCCCTGACTATAAAATATAAATGTTGGAGATGTGTAATATCTCTGACAAACTCACTAAGTATAAGAAGCAGCCATGTAGAATAGAAATACACCAGTATTGAATGAAAAAAGTTACATGTAACTAAATACTGTTGTCAATTCCAGGCCTTCACACAGATTCAGGTAAGCTATTTCCTTCCATGTTTAATATTGTTATTGTGTTGCAGTAACAGTTTCATCATCTGTCCTGAGGTAGGGTGTTTCCATAGAGGAGGTGCTTTGCATTGGCAGCTCATGCTTCAGTGCTCTGGGAGTGTTTATAGTCCTGTGAGTTTCAGACTGCAGGACTGAGATCTGTCTTGATACTTTAGGACTTCAGTGTTATCATTGTTGTGTTCAGTCTGTTGTCTTCTCAGAGCCACAGATGATGAAAATGATGAAGATGATATCACTGATTCCACTGCTGACCACACTGGGGTTCCTGACTCAGGGTGAGAAAGTCTGCTCTCTGACCTTTCTGAACTGCCGTCTTCAGAGAGCATCAGTTAAGAACCAGTGAAGTTTTGAGAACAGGAGTTTGAGAAGCCTCTATGACACTGCTTGTACATGGTGAGAGATTACAGTTATTTTTTGGGGATTCTGTTGACTTGTTCTCCACCTCTCATTTCTAGAATCATCAGCCGGAGTTGTGACTCAGTCTCCTGCTGTCAAATCTGTTCGTTTGGGAGAGACTGTATATCTGAGCTGCACAGCCAGTAAGGGGGTGGATGATGACCTGAGCTGGTACCTGCAGAAACCTGGACAGTCCCCTCAACTCCTCTTCTATAAAATAAGTCGACGTCAGTCTGAAACTCCTGGTCATTTCAGTAGCAGTGGATCTCAACCAGATTTTACGCTGACCATCAGTGTAGTCCAGGCTAAGGATGTAGGAGATTACTACTGCATGGGTTCGTACACTGATGGGAACACACAGTGATTTAGAGTCGTACAAAAACCTCCCTCAGTCAGACTGCTCAGAAACTGTACTGCTACAGCTGGGACCTTAAACAGGTGCTGAGGAACAACAGACTATGACATGAAACACTGAACACAGACTTAAGAGCCTCCCACAGCACTGTTATTCTGGTTACTCATGACAGGATCATAGTTCACCCAACCACCTCCTCTACACAACCACAACCTTTACTTCACCTC
Source organism: Oncorhynchus nerka (assembly GCF_034236695.1). NCBI lineage: Eukaryota > Metazoa > Chordata > Actinopteri > Salmoniformes > Salmonidae > Oncorhynchus > Oncorhynchus nerka. The sequence continues at coordinate 22,045,790 of NC_088397.1, read as the reverse complement.
TGGAATGTTCAGATATAAATTAATTGCGTAGAACAGACATCATTATATCTGTCAAGTGAAACAGGAAATGTTCCCTCTATTCATTACACGTATTTCTTTAATCTTCTAAACGTTTCACCTCACTGAATGCAGGCTTGATTTGCATGGTCAGGGTGGGATGGTTTTGCTTCTCCCAGAATAGAGAAGACCCCAGGGGGTCAGAGAGAGAGAGAGAGAGAGAGAAAAAAAAAAGCAGAACACACATAGTCATTACAGGACAGATGTCACACTGTAGATACATTTCCATTTGTTGTCACAGTAAATAAATTAGTCAACTAATCCATCATGTTATTTTCCAAATTCAACTTTATTAGAACTGAGGCAGACAGCAACATCACAGTAACAGTCTGAGTACAGAACACATTGAAGTTTCCTGTAATCTATACAATACACATTACTACCCAGGATGTGGTCTCCCCAGCAGTACTAGAGTTTACTCAGTACACTACTCTAACACTCTAACACACTACTACTGCTCCAACCAGGCCCCAGACCAGACCAGAGCCTCGTCTACTCCTGCTTCCCCAGACAGAGCTCCTGTTGTGGGCCTCCTCCAGTAGTCCCTAGACCAGACACTGGCTCCTGCGAAGGGGGGAGGCCTGGGTGTGTTGGAAGTGGGAGACCCTGCAGGTGTAGAGCTCTCCCTGCTCCCAGCCTGCCTTGCTCAGGGTCAGGGTGCTGCTACGTCTGTAAAGGCCTTCCTTCTCTTCTTCTGGACTGGTCACGACCCCCTGTCTCACCTCCAGCCCGTCCACCTCCCAGCTCACCAGCGCCCCCTGAGGGGAGTAGTCAGTCAGCAGGCAGGCCAGTGAGGCAGAGCCCCCAGAGAGCTGCTCAGAGGAGGGGGGGAGCAGAGACACTGTGGGACTGACAGTAGGACCAGCTGGAGAGAAGAGAACGTTTTAATGTTACATTCCAGAGGCGAGAGAAACAGAGATCTATAAAATACACAACTTATTAAGGTTCACAGAGAACACAACACCTCACAACTCAACAACAATTACATCAATGTACAATAAAGTACATCACTGTTGCTGAGTTTTTTTTATCCATGTATTTTCATGTATATTTGCTGTACTAGGGACAAAGACCCCATTCATTAAGGATCTTATCGCTCAATAACACTGCTGGAAGCAGATATTAAGTAACTTTATACTCTGCTGTGTGTTGTGGTGCACCTTCCATGTCCCTTACTTCAATAAGGCGTTTAAAAGGTCAGTCTGCTGTTCAAACAACAACAAAGCGGCCACCCCGCCATTGTTTTTGGTAAACAGCTGAGGGATGGGGCTGGAGAAATTGAACCTCTCTCAAGTTCATGACAGAACTACAGATGTAAGAAAATGTATGTAGCAATCACAGATTGCCCATTTAAAGTCAGTCCACTTCACAATAATATCAGACAATGAAAGGGATCAGAAATGTTCTGTTATACGAATAACATTCTCTGTGTAATTCACGTGTCATTGCAGGGAACTAAACCTGATTAGCTCTTTGAATAAAACACCTGTTTCTTTTGAATAACTTGTACAAAGACAGGTTGCTTGGCTGCACAACTGAAAGTCTCCCACAGGCGGTAGCTAACATTTTGCCTTCTAAACCCTGAATTCTGAAATAAATACTAATATTGGGGTTTCCTTGACAGAGTTTGAGTCCTAACATGTCTGGTATATATTCTGTAGTGTTTTGTCGTAAAGGAGAAACACTTACTTCTCAGCAGCAGTTTGGTCCCTCCACCGAACGTGAACCACAGTGATACAGTCTAGTTAAGACGCCGTACAAAAACCTCCTTCACACAAGAGTGAGCACACCCTGCACTAACAGAACCACTCATACAGCTCCACACAGCGTTGTACAACTTTACTATACTCATAAAGCATTACACATCTTCACATACAACTACAGTATATTGTAGCAAGCAATACTCATGTTTTATCATTTACAATTACATGACATTTTATTCATTTAGCAGACATTCTTATCCAGAGCATCTTAGTCCATTCATCTTAAGATTGCTTGGTGAGACAACCACAATAATTAAGCACATTATGTACCTATATAGCATACTATGATTAATGAAGTCTCTGATTTGAGCTCCTTAATGTCTCCAACCAGATGTTTTTAACTCCAATGATGTCATATGTTAACAGAATGCATATGGGCAGAGTGAAACATTGTCATTTACGACAAATATCAATATTGACAATTGTGCCATTTTACTGTCAACAACAAAAATATAAAGCATTTCACATGATTATTATTTACAGTTTATTATTCTGTCCTGAGGTAGGGTGTTTCCATAGAGCAGGTGCTTTGCATTGGCAGCTCATGCTTCAGTGCTCTGGGAGTGTTTATAGTCCTGTGAGTTTCAGACTGCAGGACTGAGATCTGTCCATCAACACAACAGAAACGACGGCAACCATGACTCTGATCACCATCTTTATCTGGACCCTGGTCTGCTGCTGTCTCAAAGGTCTGTTGTTTTATAACTCTTACAATGGAAAAATACATGTTGAGTACCTTGTATAATCATTGAAATGGATCTCAATTCATAAATGTACCTTCATAAAATATAATTAAATATAAGTCATATCTTATTCATACTCGTTGATCAATTTATATTTTTCTTCTTCAGGATCCAGAGGTCAGGTGACTGTGACTCAGCCTCCTGTAGTGACATTTTCTCCAGGAGACCCTGTCACTCTGACCTGTACAACCAACCCTAAAGTGCACAGATGGGATGATGGAGATGAGGGTGTGTTCTGGTATCAACAGAGACCTGGAGAAGCTCCCAAACTCCTAATAAAATATGCAAAGAAACGATTAGATGGGATTCCTGCTAGATTCAGTGGCAGTGGGTCTGAGAGGGACTTCACTCTGACCATCAGTGGAGTCCAGGCTGAAGATGCAGCAGTTTACTACTGTCAGAGTTACCACAGTGGTAATGTGTTCACACAGTGATTTAGAGCCGTACAAAAACCTCCTGTACAACATTACACACATCACTGGTCCTCTGAACACAGAACTAAAGGTCTTGTTATATGACATCACCAAGTATAAACACTTTACAAACTCACAGAAATAATGGTTACAAACTAGTTTCATAACTCTTCCAAACTCCAATGTCTACAAATGTTCCTTCTTATCAGAAAGATGCAGGTAAAATAGTCCTGTTGAGGATGAATAATCCATATCATGTCAACATAAAATCATGTGTGTAGCAAAAAAGTTGGTGTGCCTCAATGCTTGGTTGATCAACCAGACACACATCTGGCCAACACTTCTGTGGAGCAGTATTGGGTGTTTAAGTGCATGCATCTGTTTGACAGAGAAAGAGCCCTGTGAAACAGAAACTTAGATTTGCATGGTCCCTGTCCCAGAATAGAGCAGTACATCCCCCAGATGTTTCCCCATCCTTAACACCCCACCAGTGCTAGACCAGAGGAGGATGGCCAGGCGACATCAGCCAGACTGGAAGAGGGGAGATTCAGATGTCAGATGTGAGTCTCAGGTCATTTCATAAGTCAGTTCACTAGTCTTGTGGTGTGGAAATGGTTGGGCACCGGAAGTCCCTGTATAAAATGATGAAATATAAATTATCTGTTATTTTTACTTGTTGATCAATTCATATTCTTCCTCTTCAGGATCCAGAGGTCAGGTGACTGTGACTCAGCCTCCTGTAGTGACATTTTCTCCAGGAGACTCTGACCGTCACTCTGACCTGTACAACCAACCCTAAAGTGTACAGATACAGTGATGGAGATGAGGGTGTGTTCTGGTATCAACAGAGACCTGGAGAAGCTCCCAAACTCCTGATAAAATATGCAAAGAAACGGTTAGATGGGATTCCTGCTAGATTCAGTGGCAGTGGGTCTGAGAGGGACTTCACTCTGACCATCAGTGGAGTCCAGGCTGAAGATGCTGCAGTTTACTACTGTCAGAGTTACCATGAACTCAATGGTAAAGCTCTGTTCACACAGTGATTTAGAGACGTACAAAAACCTCCTGTACAACATTACACACATCACTGGTCCTGTCACTTTATTCTTGTCAGCTTTAAGTTTTCTTGCCAAAGAGAATAGTTGAACATTTTCTAAGGTCAAAGTTTACATCTCTGGTGCACACTATAATTACATGAGGAAGGATTAGAAAGCTATTGATGTACAGCTGAAGATTCATCATGAATTCATCAGGAATCAGCACTGAGACCGATTCAACATGAATTCATCAGGAATCAGCACTGAGACAGATTCAACATTAATTAATCAGGAATCAGCACTGAGACAGATTCAACATTAATTCATCAGGAATCAGCACTGAGACCGATTCAACATTAATTCATCAGGAATCAGCACTGAGCCAGATGGAAGTCCTTCATCCCAGTCTAGAATACCTCCAGGGTCACTGACAGGTCAGCCAGTGGCAAAGGTCAACCGTTCCAAAGTCACATGCTCAGACACACACAACCTCCTAATGCCTCCACCAGTACCTGTCCTGTACCACATTGTGGCATCTCCCAGACCTAATCCTGAGTAAACTAGACATCAGGCAGAGGACACCATTCACCTCCATGTGATATGTCTGACCTAGCAAGGTCATAGGTCAGATATGAAAGTTTGCACATTGCCTCTATGCTAGGAAGCATTACAGTACATGACCATTCCTTACATCAGTGAAGGGTTTGAACAGGCTCCTGCAGTGGACCGGACAAGGAGTTACTGATAATCCTCTTTTCTAGGAATCAAGGAAGAGGTCACAATGAATCTCCTGGAGAGAGAGAGAGAGATATTAACTGTAGATGTAGATACAGGAGCTCCCCGGGCAGACTAATGGATTAAAAGCTGCCGTATCTGATGTGTTAACTCACCTGGTGTCCTTCATGTCAAGGCTGCCGCTTGCAGGAAGTGCCTCAGTCAGAGATAAAGTTATATCCTGTTTGCGCTGGTTTCTGACTGACACAGTACTGGAGGTAAGCAACACTCACCTCTTGGATCGCGCCACGCCCACAAATGACTCTTAGTTATTTTCTCTTCACCTTTATATTCTGCTTCCAAAGACAAACAGAATACCTGTCTGGAACAACGCTACGAAAATGGAACCTATAAAAATCATGTAACTTAGCATCTGCTAAATGTAGAAATACTCAGTCTGCTCAACCTCAGCCTTCTCAGCTTCACACTTCACATGATCTCACGCCAGGTTTAATCTTTCCACTGCCAGTGGTTCTCCTAATCTTTTTACTGATGGTGTGTGTGTGTGTGTGTGTGTGTGTGTGTGTCCTAGTGGTCATCCTTCATACTGTCCATTGTCCAGGGCAGGGATTAGCTGATTGAATAGGAGTTAGTGGCCATTGTCTGATTAACAGGTCACGTGGAATAAACATGGCATGTCTTTACACGCAGACAGGACACAGATAGAACATGGCATGTCTCTACACGCAGACAGGACACACAGATAGAACATGGCATGTCTCTACACGCAGACAGGACACAGATAGAACATGGCATGTCTCTACACGCAGACAGGACACAGATAGAACATGGCATGTCTCTACACGCAGACAGGACACAGATAGAACATGGCATGTCTCTACACGCAGACAGGACACACAGATAGAACATGGCATGTCTCTACACGCAGACAGGACACAGATAGAACATGGCATGTCTCTACACGCAGACAGGACACAGATAGAACATGGCATGTCTCTACACGCAGACAGGACACAGATAGAACATGGCATTTCTCTACACACAGACAGGACACAGATAGAACATGGCATGTCTCTACACGCAGACAGGACACACAGATAGAACATGGCATGTCTCTACACGCAGACAGGACACAGATAGAACATGGCATGTCTCTACACGCAGACAGGACACAGATAGAACATGGCATGTCTCTACACATAGGCAGGACACAGAGATAGAACATGGCATGTCTCTACACAGATAGAACATGGCATGTCTCTACACAGATAGAACATGGCATGTCTCTACACACAGATAAAACATGGCATGTCTCTACACACAGATAGAACATGGCATGTCTCTACACGCAGACAGGACACACAGATAGAACATGGCATGTCTCTACACAGATAGAACATGGCATGTCTCTACACAGATAGAACATGGCATGTCTCTACACACAGATAGAACATGGCATGTCTCTACACACAGATAGAACATGGCATGTCTGTACACGCAGGCAGGACACACAGATATAACATAGGATGTCTCTACATACAGGCAGGACACACAGATAGAACATGGCATGTCTCTACACGCAGGCAGGACACACAGATAGAACATGGCATGTCTCTACAAGCAGGCAGGACACACAGATAGAACATGGCATGTCTCTACACGCAGGCAGGACACACAGATAGAACATGGCATGTCTCTACACACAGGCAGGACACAGAGCTAGAACATGGCATGTCTCTACACACAGGCAGGACACACAGATAGAACATGGCATGTCTCTACACACAGGCAGGACACACAGATAGAACATGGCATGTCTCTACACGCAGGCAGGACACACAGATAGAACATGGCATGTCTCTACACACAGGCAGGACACAGATATAGAACATGGCATGTCTCTACACACAGGCAGGACACACAGATAGAACATGGCATGTCTCTACATGCAGATAGAACATGGCATGTCTCTACACGCAGGCAGGACACAGAGATAGAACATGGCATGTCTCTACACACAGATAAAACATGGCATGTCTCTACACACAAATAGAACATGGCATGTCTCTACACGCAGGCAGGACACAGAGATAGAACATGGCATGTCTCTACAGCCAGGCAGGACACACAGATAAAACATGGCATGTCTCTACACACAGATAGAACATGGCATGTCTCTACACGCAGGCAGGACACACAGATAGAACATGGCATGTCTCTACACAGATAGAACATGGCATGTCTCTACACAGATAGAACATGGCATGTCTCTACACAGATAGAATATGGCATGTCTCTACACACAGATAGAACATGGCATGTCTCTACACACAGATAGAACATGGCATGTCTCTACACGCAGGCAGGACACACAGATATAACTTAGGATGTCTCTACATACAGGCAGGACACACAGATAGAACATGGCATGTCTCTACACGCAGGCAGGACACACAGATAGAACATGGCATGTCTCTACACAGATAGAACATGGCATGTCTCTACACACAGATAGAACATGGCATGTCTCTACACACAGATAGAACATGGCATGTCTGTACACGCAGGCAGGACACACAGATATAACATAGGATGTCTCTACATACAGGCAGGACACACAGATAGAACATGGCATGTCTCTACACGCAGGCAGGACACACAGATAGAACATGGCATGTCTCTACAAGCAGGCAGGACACACAGATAGAACATGGCATGTCTCTACACGCAGGCAGGACACACAGATAGAACATGGCATGTCTCTACACACAGGCAGGACACAGAGCTAGAACATGGCATGTCTCTACACACAGGCAGGACACACAGATAGAACATGGCATGTCTCTACACGCAGGCAGGACACACAGATAGAACATGGCATGTCTCTACACACAGGCAGGACACAGAGATAGAACATGGCATGTCTCTACACACAGGCAGGACACACAGATAGAACATGGCATGTCTCTACATGCAGATAGAACATGGCATGTCTCTACACGCAGGCAGGACACAGAGATAGAACATGGCATGTCTCTACACACAGATAAAACATGGCATGTCTCTACACACAGACAGGACACAGATAGAACATGGCATGTCTCTACACGCAGACAGGACACACAGATAGAACATGGCATGTCTCTACACGCAGACAGGACACAGATAGAACATGGCATGTCTCTACACGCAGACAGGACACAGATAGAACATGGCATGTCTCTACACATAGGCAGGACACAGAGATAGAACATGGCATGTCTCTACACAGATAGAACATGGCATGTCTCTACACAGATAGAACATGGCATGTCTCTACACACAGATAAAACATGGCATGTCTCTACACACAGATAGAACATGGCATGTCTCTACACGCAGACAGGACACACAGATAGAACATGGCATGTCTCTACACAGATAGAACATGGCATGTCTCTACACAGATAGAACATGGCATGTCTCTACACACAGATAGAACATGGCATGTCTCTACACACAGATAGAACATGGCATGTCTGTACACGCAGGCAGGACACACAGATATAACATAGGATGTCTCTACATACAGGCAGGACACACAGATAGAACATGGCATGTCTCTACACGCAGGCAGGACACACAGATAGAACATGGCATGTCTCTACAAGCAGGCAGGACACACAGATAGAACATGGCATGTCTCTACACGCAGGCAGGACACACAGATAGAACATGGCATGTCTCTACACACAGGCAGGACACAGAGCTAGAACATGGCATGTCTCTACACACAGGCAGGACACACAGATAGAACATGGCATGTCTCTACACACAGGCAGGACACACAGATAGAACATGGCATGTCTCTACACGCAGGCAGGACACACAGATAGAACATGGCATGTCTCTACACACAGGCAGGACACAGAGATAGAACATGGCATGTCTCTACACACAGGCAGGACACACAGATAGAACATGGCATGTCTCTACATGCAGATAGAACATGGCATGTCTCTACACGCAGGCAGGACACAGAGATAGAACATGGCATGTCTCTACACACAGATAAAACATGGCATGTCTCTACACACAAATAGAACATGGCATGTCTCTACACGCAGGCAGGACACACAGATAGAACATGGCATGTCTCTACAGCCAGGCAGGACACACAGATAAAACATGGCATGTCTCTACACACAGATAGAACATGGCATGTCTCTACACGCAGGCAGGACACACAGATAGAACATGGCATGTCTCTACACAGATAGAACATGGCATGTCTCTACACAGATAGAACATGGCATGTCTCTACACAGATAGAACATGGCATGTCTCTACACAGATAGAATATGGCATGTCTCTACACACAGATAGAACATGGCATGTCTCTACACACAGATAGAACATGGCATGTCTCTACACGCAGGCAGGACACACAGATATAACTTAGGATGTCTCTACATACAGGCAGGACACACAGATAGAACATGGCATGTCTCTACATACAGGCAGGACACACAGATATAACATAGGATGTCTCTACACGCAGGCAGGACACACAGATAGAACATGGCATGTCTCTACACGCAGACAGGACACACAGATAAAACATGGCATGTCTCTACACGCAGACAGGACACACAGATAGAACATGGCATGTCTCTACACACAGGCAGGACACAGAGATAGAACATGGCATGTCTCTACACACAGGCAGGACACACAGATAGAACATGGCATGTCTCTACATGCAGATAGAACATGGCATGTCTCTACACGCAGGCAGGACACAGAGATAGAACATGGCATGTCTCTACACACAGATAAAACATGGCATGTCTCTACACACAAATAGAACATGGCATGTCTCTACACGCAGGCAGGACACAGAGATAGAACATGGCATGTCTCTACACACAGATAAAACATGGCATGTCTCTACACACAGATAGAACATGGCATGTCTCTACACGCAGGCAGGACACACAGATAGAACATGGCATGTCTCTACACAGATAGAACATGGCATGTCTCTACACACAAATAGAACATGGCATGTCTCTACACGCAGGCAGGACACAGAGATAGAACATGGCATGTCTCTACACACAGATAAAACATGGCATGTCTCTACACACAGGCAGGACACAGAGATAGAACATGGCATGTCTCTACACGCAGGCAGGACACACAGATAGAACATGGCATGTCTCTACACGCAGGCAGGACACACAGATAGAACATGGCATGTCTCTACACACAGGCAGGACACACAGATAGAACATGGCATGTCTCTACACACAGGCAGGACACAGAGATAGAACATGGCATGTCTCTACACACAGGCAGGACACACAGATAGAACATGGCATGTCTCTACATGCAGATAGAACATGGCATGTCTCTACACGCAGGCAGGACACAGAGATAGAACATGGCATGTCTCTACACACAGATAAAACATGGCATGTCTCTACACACAGGCAGGACACAGAGATAGAACATGGCATGTCTCTACACGCAGGCAGGACACACAGATAGAACATGGCATGTCTCTACACGCAGGCAGGACACACAGATAGAACATGGCATGTCTCTACACACAGGCAGGACACACAGATAGAACATGGCATGTCTCTACACACAGGCAGGACACAGAGATAGAACATGGCATGTCTCTACACACAGGCAGGACACACAGATAGAACATGGCATGTCTCTACATGCAGATAGAACATGGCATGTCTCTACACGCAGGCAGGACACAGAGATAGAACATGGCATGTCTCTACACACAGATAAAACATGGCATGTCTCTACACACAGATAGAACATGGCATGTCTCTACACGCAGGCAGGACACAGAGATAGAACATGGCATGTCTCTACAGCCAGGCAGGACACACAGATAAAACATGGCATGTCTCTACACACAGATAGAACATGGCATGTCTCTACACGCAGGCAGGACACACAGATAGAACATGGCATGTCTCTACACAGATAGAACATGGCATGTCTCTACACAGATAGAACATGGCATGTCTCTACACAGATATAATATGGCATGTCTCTACACACAGATAGAACATGGCATGTCTCTACACACAGATAGAACATGGCATGTCTCTACACGCAGACAGGACACACAGATAAAACATGGCATGTCTCTACACGCAGACAGGACACACAGATAGAACATGGCATGTCTCTACATACAGGCAGGACACACAGATAAAACATGGCATGTCTCTACACGCAGGCAGGACACACATATATAACATGGCATGTCTCTACACACAGGCAGGACACACAGATAGAACATGGCATGTCTCTACACGCAGGCAGAAAACACAGATAGAACATGGCATGTCTCTACACACAGGCAGGACACACAGATAGAACATGGCATGTCTCTACACACAGATAGAACATGGCATGTCTCTACACGCAGGCAGGACACACAGATAGAACATGGCATGTCTCTACACAGATAGAACATGGCATGTCTCTACACAGATAGAACATGGCATGTCTCTACACAGATAGAACATGGCATGTCTCTACACAGATAGAATATGGCATGTCTCTACACACAGATAGAACATGGCATGTCTCTACACACAGATAGAACATGGCATGTCTCTACACGCAGGCAGGACACACAGATATAACTTAGGATGTCTCTACATACAGGCAGGACACACAGATAGAACATGGCATGTCTCTACATACAGGCAGGACACACAGATATAACATAGGATGTCTCTACACGCAGGCAGGACACACAGATAGAACATGGCATGTCTCTACACGCAGACAGGACACACAGATAAAACATGGCATGTCTCTACACGCAGACAGGACACACAGATAGAACATGGCATGTCTCTACACACAGGCAGGACACACAGATAGAACATGGCATGTCTCTACACGCAGGCAGGACACACAGATATAACATGGCATGTCTCTACACACAGGCAGGACACACAGATAGAACATGGCATGTCTCTACACGCAGGCAGGACACACAGATAGAACATGGCATGTCTCTACACGCAGGCAGAAAACACAGATAGAACATGGCATGTCTCTACACGCAGGCAGGACACACAGATAGAACATGGCATGTCTCTACACGCAGGCAGGACACACAGATAGAACATGGCATGTCTCTACAGCCAGGCAGGACACACAGATAGAACATGGCATGTCTCTACACACAGGCAGGACACAGAGATAGAACATGGCATGTCTCTACACACAGGCAGGACACACAGATAGAACATGGCATGTCTCTACATGCAGATAGAACATGGCATGTCTCTACACGCAGGCAGGACACAGAGATAGAGAACATGGCATGTCTCTACACACAGATAAAACATGGCATGTCTCTACACACAGATAGAACATGGCATGTCTCTACACGCAGGCAGGACACAGAGATAGAACATGGCATGTCTCTACAGCCAGGCAGGACACACAGATAAAACATGGCATGTCTCTACACACAGATAGAACATGGCATGTCTCTACACGCAGGCAGGACACACAGATAGAACATGGCATGTCTCTACACAGATAGAACATGGCATGTCTCTACACAGATAGAACATGTCATGTCTCTACACAGATATAATATGGCATGTCTCTACACACAGATAGAACATGGCATGTCTCTACACGCAGACAGGACACACAGATAAAACATGGCATGTCTCTACACGCAGACAGGACACACAGATAGAACATGGCATGTCTCTACATACAGGCAGGACACACAGATAAAACATGGCATGTCTCTACACGCAGGCAGGACACACATATATAACATGGCATGTCTCTACACACAGGCAGGACACACAGATAGAACATGGCATGTCTCTACACGCAGGCAGGACACACAGATAGAACATGGCATGTCTCTACACGCAGGCAGAAAACACAGATAGAACATGGCATGTCTCTACACGCAGGCAGGACACACAGATAGAACATGGCATGTCTCTACACGCAGGCAGGACACACAGATAGAACATGGCATGTCTCTACACACAGGCAGGACACAGAGATAGAACATGGCATGTCTCTACGCGCAGGCAGGACACACAGATAGAACATGGCATGTCTCCACACACAGGCAGGACACACAGATAGAACATGGCATGTCTCTACACGCAGGCAGGACACACAGATAGAACATGGCATGTCTCTACACACAGGCAGGACACACAGATAGAACATGGCATGTCTCTACACACAGGCAGGACACACAGATAGAACATGGCATGTCTCTACACAGATAGAACATGGCATGTCTCTACACAGATAGAACATGGCATGTCTCTACACACAGATAGAACATGGCATGTCTCTACACACAGATAGAACATGGCATGTCTCTACATACAGGCAGGACACACAGATAGAACATGGCATGTCTCTACACGCAGGCAGGACACACAGATAGAACATGGCATGTCTCTACACGCAGGCAGGACACAGAGATAGAACATGGCATGTCTCTACACACAGGCAGGACACACAGATAGAACATGGCATGTCTCTACACGCAGGCAGGACACAGAGATAGAGCATGACATGTCTCTACACGCAGGCAGGACACACAGATAGAACATGGCATGTCTCTACACACAGGCAGGACACACAGATAGAACATGGCATGTCTCTACATGCAGATAGAACATGGCATGTCTCTACACGCAGGCAGGACACAGAGATAGAACATGGCATGTCTCTACACACAGATAAAACATGGCATGTCTCTACACACAGATAGCACATGGCATGTCTCTACACGCAGGCAGGACACAGAGATAGAACATGGCATGTCTCTACAGCCAGGCAGGACACACAGATAAAACATGGCATGTCTCTACACACAGATAGAACATGGCATGTCTCTACACGCAGGCAGGACACACAGATAGAACATGGCATGTCTCTACACAGATAGAACATGGCATGTCTCTACACAGATAGAACATGGCATGTCTCTACACAGATATAATATGGCATGTCTCTACACACAGATAGAACATGGCATGTCTCTACACACAGATAGAACATGGCATGTCTCTACACGCAGACAGGACACACAGATAAAACATGGCATGTCTCTACACGCAGACAGGACACACAGATAGAACATGGCATGTCTCTACATACAGGCAGGACACACAGATAAAACATGGCATGTCTCTACACGCAGGCAGGACACACATATATAACATGGCATGTCTCTACACACAGGCAGGACACACAGATAGAACATGGCATGTCTCTACACGCAGGCAGGACACACAGATAGAACATGGCATGTCTCTACACACAGGCAGGACACACAGATAGAACATGGCATGTCTCTACACGCAGGCAGAAAACACAGATAGAACATGGCATGTCTCTACACACAGATAGAACATGGCATGTCTCTACACGCAGGCAGGACACACAGATAGAACATGGCATGTCTCTACACACAGGCAGGACACACAGATAGAACATGGCATGTCTCTACACACAGATAGAACATGGCATGTCTCTACACACAGATAGAACATGGCATGTCTCTACACGCAGGCAGGACACACAGATAGAACATGGCATGTCTCTACACAGATAGAACATGGCATGTCTCTACACAGATAGAACATGGCATGTCTCTACACAGATAGAATATTGCATGTCTCTACACACAGATAGAACATGGCATGTCTCTACACACAGATAGAACATGGCATGTCTCTACACGCAGGCAGGACACACAGATATAACTTAGGATGTCTCTACATACAGGCAGGACACACAGATAGAACATGGCATGTCTCTACATACAGGCAGGACACACAGATATAACATAGGATGTCTCTACACGCAGGCAGGACACACAGATAGAACATGGCATGTCTCTACACGCAGACAGGACACACAGATAAAACATGGCATGTCTCTACACGCAGACAGGACACACAGATAGAACATGGCATGTCTCTACACACAGGCAGGACACACAGATAGATCATGGCATGTCTCTACACGCAGGCAGGACACACAGATATAACATGGCATGTCTCTACACACAGGCAGGACACACAGATAGAACATGGCATGTCTCTACACGCAGGCAGGACACACAGATAGAACATGGCATGTCTCTACACGCAGGCAGAAAACACAGATAGAACATGGCATGTCTCTACACGCAGGCAGGACACACAGATAGAACATGGCATGTCTCTACACGCAGGCAGGACACACAGATAGAACATGGCATGTCTCTACACGCAGGCAGGACACACAGATAGAACATGGCATGTCTCTACACGCAGGCAGGACACACAGATAGAACATGGCATGTCTCTACAGCCAGGCAGGACACACAGATAGAACATGGCATGTCTCTACACACAGGCAGGACACAGAGATAGAACATGGCATGTCTCTACACACAGGCAGGACACACAGATAGAACATGGCATGTCTCTACATGCAGATAGAACATGGCATGTCTCTACACGCAGGCAGGACACAGAGATAGAACATGGCATGTCTCTACACACAGATAAAACATGGCATGTCTCTACACACAGATAGAACATGGCATGTCTCTACACGCAGGCAGGACACAGAGATAGAACATGGCATGTCTCTACAGCCAGGCAGGACACACAGATAAAACATGGCATGTCTCTACACACAGATAGAACATGGCATGTCTCTACACGCAGGCAGGACACACAGATAGAACATGGCATGTCTCTACACAGATAGAACATGGCATGTCTCTACACAGATAGAACATGGCATGTCTCTACACAGATATAATATGGCATGTCTCTACACACAGATAGAACATGGCATGTCTCTACACGCAGACAGGACACACAGATAAAACATGGCATGTCTCTACACGCAGACAGGACACACAGATAGAACATGGCATGTCTCTACATACAGGCAGGACACACAGATAAAACATGGCATGTCTCTACACGCAGGCAGGACACACATATATAACATGGCATGTCTCTACACACAGGCAGGACACACAGATAGAACATGGCATGTCTCTACACGCAGGCAGGACACACAGATAGAACATGGCATGTCTCTACACGCAGGCAGAAAACACAGATAGAACATGGCATGTCTCTACACGCAGGCAGGACACACAGATAGAACATGGCATGTCTCTACACGCAGGCAGGACACACAGATAGAACATGGCATGTCTCTACACACAGGCAGGACACAGAGATAGAACATGGCATGTCTCTACGCGCAGGCAGGACACACAGATAGAACATGGCATGTCTCCACACACAGGCAGGACACACAGATAGAACATGGCATGTCTCTACACGCAGGCAGGACACACAGATAGAACATGGCATGTCTCTACACACAGGCAGGACACACAGATAGAACATGGCATGTCTCTACACACAGGCAGGACACACAGATAGAACATGGCATGTCTCTACACAGATAGAACATGGCATGTCTCTACACAGATAGAACATGGCATGTCTCTACACACAGATAGAACATGGCATGTCTCTACACACAGATAGAACATGGCATGTCTCTACATACAGGCAGGACACACAGATATAACATAGGATGTCTCTACACGCAGGCAGGACACACAGATAGAACATGGCATGTCTCTACACGCAGACAGGACACACAGATAAAACATGGCATGTCTCTACACGCAGACAGGACACACAGATAGAACATGGCATGTCTCTACATACAGGCAGGACACACAGATAGAACATGGCATGTCTCTACACGCAGGCAGGACACACAGATATAACATGGCATGTCTCTACACACAGGCAGGACACACAGATAGAACATGGCATGTCTCTACACGCAGGCAGGACACACAGATAGAACATGTCATGTCTCTACACGCAGGCAGGACACACAGATAGAACATGGCATGTCTCTACACGCAGGCAGGACACACAGATAGAACATGGCATGTCTCTACACGCAGGCAGGACACACAGATAGAACATGGCATGTCTCTACACGCAGGCAGGACACACAGATAGAACATGGCATGTCTCTACACGCAGGCAGGACACACAGATAGAACATGGCATGTCTCTACACACAGGCAGGACACAGAGATAGAACATGGCATGTCTCTACACGCAGGCAGGACACACAGATAGAACATGGCATGTCTCTACACACAGGCAGGACACACAGATAGAACATGGCATGTCTCTACACGCAGGCAGGACACACAGATAGAACATGGCATGTCTCTACACACAGGCAGGACACACAGATAGAACATGGCATGTCTCTACACACAGGCAGGACACAGAGATAGAACATGGCATGTCTCTACACACAGGCAGGACACACAGATAGAACATGGCATGTCTCTACACAGATAGAACATGGCATGTCTCTACACAGATAGAACATGGCATGTCTCTACACACAGATAGAACATGGCATGTCTCTACACACAGATAGAACATGGCATGTCTCTACACACGCAGGTAGGACACACAGATATAACATAGGATGTCTCTACACGCAGGCAGGACACACAGATAGAACATGGCATGTCTCTACACGCAGACAGGACACACAGATAAAACATGGCATGTCTCTACACACAGACAGGACACACAGATAGAACATGACATGTCTCTACATACAGGCAGGACACACAGATAGAACATGGCATGTCTCTACACGCAGGCAGGACACACAGATATAACATGGCATGTCTCTACACGCAGGCAGGACACACAGATAGAACATGGCATGTCTCTACACGCAGGCAGGACACACAGATAGAACATGGCATGTCTCTACACGCAGGCAGGACACACAGATAGAACATGGCATGTCTCTACACGCAGGCAGGACACACAGATAGAACATGGCATGTCTCTACAGCCAGGCAGGACACACAGATAGAACATGGCATGTCTCTACACGCAGGCAGGACACACAGATAGAACATGGCATGTCTCTACACACAGGCAGGACACAGAGATAGAACATGGCATGTCTCTACACGCAGGCAGGACACACAGATAGAACATGGCATGTCTCTACACACAGGCAGGACACACAGATAGAACATGGCATGTCTCTACACGCAGGCAGGACACACAGATAGAACATGGCATGTCTCTACACACAGGCAGGACACACAGATAGAACATGGCATGTCTCTACACACAGGCAGGACACACAGATAGAACATGGCATGTCTCTACACGCAGGCAGGACACACAGATAGAACATGGCATGTCTCTACACGCAGGCAGGACACACAGATAGAACATGGCATGTCTCTACACGCAGGCAGGACACACAGATAGAACATGGCATGTCTCTACACACAGGCAGGACACACAGATAGAACATGGCATGTCTCTACATGCAGATAGAACATGGCATGTCTCTACACGCAGGCAGGACACAGAGATAGAACATGGCATGTCTCTACAGCCAGGCAGGACACACAGATAAAACATGGCATGTCTCTACACACAGATAGAACATGGCATGTCTCTACACGCAGGCAGGACACAGAGATAGAACATGGCATGTCTCTACAGCCAGGCAGGACACACAGATAAAACATGGCATGTCTCTACACACAGATAAAACATGGCATGTCTCTACACACAGATAAAACATGGCATGTCTCTACACACAGATAGAACATGGCATGTCTCTACACACAGATAGAACATGGCATGTCTCTAGACACAGATAGAACATGGCATGTCTCTACATACAGGCAGGACACAGAGTTAGAACATAGGATGTCTCTACACGCAGGCAGGACACACAGATAGAACATGGCATGTCTCTACACACAGGCAGGACACACAGATAGAACATGGCATGTCTCTACACGCAGGCAGGACACACAGATAGAACATGGCATGTCTCTACATACAGGCAGGACACACAGATAGAACATGGCATGTCTCTACACGCAGGTAGGACACACAGATAGAACATGGCATGTCTCTACACGCAGGTAGGACACACAGATAGAACGTGGCATGTCTCTACACACAGGCAGGACACACAGATAGAACATGGCATGTCTCTACACACAGATAGAACATGGCATGTCTCTACACAGATAGAACATGGCATGTCTCTACACACAGATAGAACATGGCATGTCTCTACACACAGATAGAACATGGCATGTCTCTACATACAGGCAGGACACACAGATATAACATAGGATGTCTCTACACGCAGGCAGGACACACAGATAGAACATGGCATGTCTCTACACGCAGACAGGACACACAGATAAAACATGGCATGTCTCTACACGCAGACAGGACACACAGATAGAACATGGCATGTCTCTACATACAGGCAGGACACACAGATAGAACATGGCATGTCTCTACACACAGGCAGGACACACAGATAGAACATGGCATGTCTCTACACGCAGGCAGGACACACAGATAGAACATGGCATGTCTCTACACGCAGGCAGGACACACAGATAGAACATGGCATGTCTCTACACGCAGGCAGGACACACAGATAGAACATGGCATGTCTCTACACACAGGCAGGACACACAGATAGAACATGGCATGTCTCTACATGCAGATAGAACATGGCATGTCTCTACACGCAGGCAGGACACAGAGATAGAACATGGCATGTCTCTACAGCCAGGCAGGACACACAGATAAAACATGGCATGTCTCTACACACAGATAGAACATGGCATGTCTCTACACGCAGGCAGGACACAGAGATAGAACATGGCATGTCTCTACAGCCAGGCAGGACACACAGATAAAACATGGCATGTCTCTACACACAGATAAAACATGGCATGTCTCTACACACAGATAAAACATGGCATGTCTCTACACACAGATAGAACATGGCATGTCTCTACACACAGATAGAACATGGCATGTCTCTAGACACAGATAGAACATGGCATGTCTCTACATACAGGCAGGACACAGAGTTAGAACATAGGATGTCTCTACACGCAGGCAGGACACACAGATAGAACATGGCATGTCTCTACACACAGGCAGGACACACAGATAGAACATGGCATGTCTCTACACGCAGGCAGGACACACAGATAGAACATGGCATGTCTCTACATACAGGCAGGACACACAGATAGAACATGGCATGTCTCTACACGCAGGTAGGACACACAGATAGAACATGGCATGTCTCTACACGCAGGTAGGACACACAGATAGAACGTGGCATGTCTCTACACACAGGCAGGACACACAGATAGAACATGGCATGTCTCTACACACAGATAGAACATGGCATGTCTCTACACAGATAGAACATGGCATGTCTCTACACACAGATAGAACATGGCATGTCTCTACACACAGATAGAACATGGCATGTCTCTACATACAGGCAGGACACACAGATATAACATAGGATGTCTCTACACGCAGGCAGGACACACAGATAGAACATGGCATGTCTCTACACGCAGACAGGACACACAGATAAAACATGGCATGTCTCTACACGCAGACAGGACACACAGATAGAACATGGCATGTCTCTACATACAGGCAGGACACACAGATAGAACATGGCATGTCTCTACACGCAGGCAGGACACACAGATATAACATGGCATGTCTCTACACACAGGCAGGACACACAGATAGAACATGGCATGTCTCTACACGCAGGCAGGACACACAGATAGAACATGTCATGTCTCTACACGCAGGCAGGACACACAGATAGAACATGGCATGTCTCTACACGCAGGCAGGACACACAGATAGAACATGGCATGTCTCTACACGCAGGCAGGACACACAGATAGAACATGGCATGTCTCTACACGCAGGCAGGACACACAGATAGAACATGGCATGTCTCTACACGCAGGCAGGACACACAGATAGAACATGGCATGTCTCTACACACAGGCAGGACACAGAGATAGAACATGGCATGTCTCTACACGCAGGCAGGACACACAGATAGAACATGGCATGTCTCTACACACAGGCAGGACACACAGATAGAACATGGCATGTCTCTACACGCAGGCAGGACACACAGATAGAACATGGCATGTCTCTACACACAGGCAGGACACACAGATAGAACATGGCATGTCTCTACACACAGGCAGGACACAGAGATAGAACATGGCATGTCTCTACACACAGGCAGGACACACAGATAGAACATGGCATGTCTCTACACAGATAGAACATGGCATGTCTCTACACAGATAGAACATGGCATGTCTCTACACACAGATAGAACATGGCATGTCTCTACACACAGATAGAACATGGCATGTCTCTACACGCAGGTAGGACACACAGATATAACATAGGATGTCTCTACACGCAGGCAGGACACACAGATAGAACATGGCATGTCTCTACACGCAGACAGGACACACAGATAAAACATGGCATGTCTCTACACACAGACAGGACACACAGATAGAACATGACATGTCTCTACATACAGGCAGGACACACAGATAGAACATGGCATGTCTCTACACGCAGGCAGGACACACAGATATAACATGGCATGTCTCTACACGCAGGCAGGACACACAGATAGAACATGGCATGTCTCTACACGCAGGCAGGACACACAGATAGAACATGGCATGTCTCTACACGCAGGCAGGACACACAGATAGAACATGGCATGTCTCTACACGCAGGCAGGACACACAGATAGAACATGGCATGTCTCTACAGCCAGGCAGGACACACAGATAGAACATGGCATGTCTCTACACGCAGGCAGGACACACAGATAGAACATGGCATGTCTCTACACACAGGCAGGACACAGAGATAGAACATGGCATGTCTCTACACGCAGGCAGGACACACAGATAGAACATGGCATGTCTCTACACACAGGCAGGACACACAGATAGAACATGGCATGTCTCTACACGCAGGCAGGACACACAGATAGAACATGGCATGTCTCTACACACAGGCAGGACACACAGATAGAACATGGCATGTCTCTACACACAGGCAGGACACACAGATAGAACATGGCATGTCTCTACACGCAGGCAGGACACACAGATAGAACATGGCATGTCTCTACACGCAGGCAGGACACACAGATAGAACATGGCATGTCTCTACACACAGGCAGGACACACAGATAGAACATGGCATGTCTCTACATGCAGATAGAACATGGCATGTCTCTACACGCAGGCAGGACACAGAGATAGAACATGGCATGTCTCTACAGCCAGGCAGGACACACAGATAAAACATGGCATGTCTCTACACACAGATAGAACATGGCATGTCTCTACACGCAGGCAGGACACAGAGATAGAACATGGCATGTCTCTACAGCCAGGCAGGACACACAGATAAAACATGGCATGTCTCTACACACAGATAAAACATGGCATGTCTCTACACACAGATAAAACATGGCATGTCTCTACACACAGATAGAACATGGCATGTCTCTACACACAGATAGAACATGGCATGTCTCTACATACAGGCAGGACACAGAGTTAGAACATAGGATGTCTCTACACGCAGGCAGGACACACAGATAGAACATGGCATGTCTCTACACACAGGCAGGACACACAGATAGAACATGGCATGTCTCTACACGCAGGCAGGACACACAGATAGAACATGGCATGTCTCTACATACAGGCAGGACACACAGATAGAACATGGCATGTCTCTACACGCAGGTAGGACACACAGATAGAACATGGCATGTCTCTACACGCAGGTAGGACACACAGATAGAACGTGGCATGTCTCTACACACAGGCAGGACACACAGATAGAACATGGCATGTCTCTACACACAGATAGAACATGGCATGTCTCTACACACAGGCAGGACACACAAATAGAACATGGCATGTCTCTACACACAGGCAGGACAC
The DNA here is from genome assembly GCF_034236695.1 of Oncorhynchus nerka. Taxonomy (NCBI): domain Eukaryota; kingdom Metazoa; phylum Chordata; class Actinopteri; order Salmoniformes; family Salmonidae; genus Oncorhynchus; species Oncorhynchus nerka. Next base: position 22,023,059 of record NC_088397.1, on the reverse strand, counting down.
ACAGATAGAACATGGGATGTCTCTACACGCAGGCAGGACACACAGATATAACATAGGATGTCTCTACATACAGGCAGGACACACAAATAGAACATGGCATGTCTCTACACACAGGCGGGACACACAGATAGAACATGGCATGTCTCTACACGCAGGCAGGACACACAGATATAACATAGGATGTCTCTACACACAGGCAGGACACACAGATATAACATAGGATGTCTCTACATACAGGCAGGACACACAGATAGAACATGGCATGTCTCTACATACAGGCAGGACACACAGATAGAACATGGCATGTCTCTACACGCAGGCAGGACACACAGATAGAACATGGCATGTCTCTACACGCAGGCAGGACACAGAGATAGAACATGGCATGTCTCTACACACAGGCAGGACACAGAGATAGAACATGGCATGTCTCTACACACAGGCAGGACACACAGATAGAACATGGCATGTCTCTACACGCAGACAGGACACACAGATAGAACATGGCATGTCTCTACACGCAGGCAGGACACAGAGATAGAACATGGCATGTCTCTACACGCAGGCAGGACACAGAGATAGAGCATGACATGTCTCTACACGCAGGCAGGACACACAGATAGAACATGGCATGTCTCTACACACAGGCAGGACACACAGATAGAACATGGCATGTCTCTACACACAGGCAGGACACACAGATAGAACATGGCATGTCTCTACACAGATAGAACATGGCATGTCTCTACACAGATAGAACATGGCATGTCTCTACACGCAGGCAGGACACACAGATATAACATGGCATGTCTCTACACACAGGCAGGACACACAGATAGAACATGGCATGTCTCTACACAGATAGAACATGGCATGTCTCTACACAGATAGAACATGGCATGTCTCTACACACAGATAGAACATGGCATGTCTCTACACACAGATAGAACATGGCATGTCTCTACACGCAGGTAGGACACACAGATATAACATAGGATGTCTCTACACGCAGGCAGGACACACAGATAGAACATGGCATGTCTCTACACGCAGACAGGACACACAGATAAAACATGGCATGTCTCTACACACAGACAGGACACACAGATAGAACATGACATGTCTCTACACACAGGCAGGACACACAGATAGAACATGGCATGTCTCTACACGCAGGCAGGACACACAGATATAACATGGCATGTCTCTACACGCAGGCAGGACACACAGATAGAACATGGCATGTCTCTACACGCAGGCAGGACACACAGATAGAACATGGCATGTCTCTACACGCAGGCAGGACACACAGATAGAACATGGCATGTCTCTACAGCCAGGCAGGACACACAGATAGAACATGGCATGTCTCTACACGCAGGCAGGACACACAGATAGAACATGGCATGTCTTTACACACAGGCAGGACACAGAGATAGAACATGGCATGTCTCTACACGCAGGCAGGACACACAGATAGAACATGGCATGTCTCTACACACAGGCAGGACACACAGATAGAACATGGCATGACTCTACACGCAGGCAGGACACACAGATAGAACATGGCATGTCTCTACACACAGGCAGGACACACAGATAGAACATGGCATGTCTCTACACACAGGCAGGACACACAGATAGAACATGGCATGTCTCTACACGCAGGCAGGACACACAGATAGAACATGGCATGTCTCTACACGCAGGCAGGACACACAGATAGAACATGGCATGTCTCTACACGCAGGCAGGACACACAGATAGAACATGGCATGTCTCTACACACAGGCAGGACACACAGATAGAACATGGCATGTCTCTACATGCAGATAGAACATGGCATGTCTCTACACGCAGGCAGGACACACAGATAAAACATGGCATGTCTCTACACACAGATAGAACATGGCATGTCTCTACACGCAGGCAGGACACAGAGATAGAACATGGCATGTCTCTACAGCCAGGCAGGACACACAGATAAAACATGGCATGTCTCTACACACAGATAAAACATGGCATGTCTCTACACACAGATAAAACATGGCATGTCTCTACACACAGATAGAACATGGCATGTCTCTACACACAGATAGAACATGGCATGTCTCTACACACAGATAGAACATGGCATGTCTCTACATACAGGCAGGACACAGAGATAGAACATAGGATGTCTCTACACGCAGGCAGGACACACAGATAGAACATGGCATGTCTCTACACACAGGCAGGACACACAGATAGAACATGGCATGTCTCTACACGCAGGCAGGACACACAGATAGAACATGGCATGTCTCTACATACAGGCAGGACACACAGATAGAACATGGCATGTCTCTACACGCAGGTAGGACACACAGATAGAACATGGCATGTCTCTACACGCAGGTAGGACACACAGATAGAACGTGGCATGTCTCTACACACAGGCAGGACACACAGATAGAACATGGCATGTCTCTACACACAGATAGAACATGGCATGTCTCTACACACAGGCAGGACACACAAATAGAACATGGCATGTCTCTACACACAGGCAGGACACACAGATAGAACATGGGATGTCTCTACACGCAGGCAGGACACACAGATATAACATAGGATGTCTCTACATACAGGCAGGACACACAAATAGAACATGGCATGTCTCTACACACAGGCGGGATACACAGATAGAACATGGCATGTCTCTACACGCAGGCAGGACACACAGATATAACATAGGATGTCTCTACACGCAGGCAGGACACACAGATATAACATAGGATGTCTCTACATACAGGCAGGACACACAGATAGAACATGGCATGTCTCTACATACAGGCAGGACACACAGATAGAACATGGCATGTCTCTACACGCAGGCAGGACACACAGATAGAACATGGCATGTCTCTACACGCAGGCAGGACACAGAGATAGAACATGGCATGTCTCTACACACAGGCAGGACACAGAGATAGAACATGGCATGTCTCTACACACAGGCAGGACACACAGATAGAACATGGCATGTCTCTACACGCAGACAGGACACACAGATAGAACATGGCATGTCTCTACACGCAGGCAGGACACAGAGATAGAACATGGCATGTCTCTACACGCAGGCAGGACACAGAGATAGAGCATGACATGTCTCTACACGCAGGCAGGACACACAGATAGAACATGGCATGTCTCTACACACAGGCAGGACACACAGATAGAACATGGCATGTCTCTACACACAGGCAGGACACACAGATAGAACATGGCATGTCTCTACACAGATAGAACATGGCATGTCTCTACACAGATAGAACATGGCATGTCTCTACACGCAGGCAGGACACACAGATATAACATGGCATGTCTACACACAGGCAGGACACACAGATAGAACATGGCATGTCTCTACACGCAGGCAGGACACACAGATAGAACATGGCATGTCTCTACACACAGGCAGGACACAGAGATAGAACATGGCATGTCTCTACACACAGGCAGGACACACAGATAGAACATGGCATGTCTCTACACACAGGCAGGACACACAGATAGAACATGGCATGTCTCTACACGCAGGCAGGACACACAGATAGAACATGGCATGTCTCTACACACAGGCAGGACACACAGATAGAACATGGCATGTCTCTACACGCAGGCAGGACACACAGATAGAACATGGCATGTCTCTACAGCCAGGCAGGACACACAGATAGAACATGGCATGTCTCTACACACAGGCAGGACACACAGATAGAACATGGCATGTCTCTACACACAGGCAGGACACAGAGATAGAACATGGCATGTCTCTACACACAGGCAGGACACACAGATAGAACATGGCATGTCTCTACACACAGGCAGGACACACAGATAGAACATGGCATGTCTCTACACGCAGGCAGGACACACAGATAGAACATGGCATGTCTCTACACACAGGCAGGACACACAGATAGAACATGGCATGTCTCTACACACAGGCAGGACACACAGATAGAACATGGCATGTCTCTACACAGATAGAACATGGCATGTCTCTACACAGATAGAACATGGCATGTCTCTACACACAGATAGAACATGGCATGTCTCTACACACAGATAGAACATGGCATGTCTCTACACACAGATAGAACATGGCATGTCTCTACACGCAGGCAGGACACACAGATATAACATAGGATGTCTCTACACGCAGGCAGGACACACAGATAGAAAATGGCATGTCTCTACACGCAGACAGGACACACAGATAAAACATGGCATGTCTCTACACACAGACAGGACACACAGATAGAACATGACATGTCTCTACATACAGGCAGGACACACAGATAGAACATGGCATGTCTCTACACGCAGGCAGGACACACAGATATAACATGGCATGTCTCTACACGCAGGCAGGACACACAGATAGAACATGGCATGTCTCTACACGCAGGCAGGACACACAGATAGAACATGGCATGTCTCTACACGCAGGCAGGACACACAGATAGAACATGGCATGTCTCTACACGCAGGCAGGACACACAGATAGAACATGGCATGTCTCTACAGCCAGGCAGGACACACAGATAGAACATGGCATGTCTCTACACGCAGGCAGGACACACAGATAGAACATGGCATGTCTCTACACGCAGGCAGGACACACAGATAGAACATGGCATGTCTCTACACGCAGGCAGGACACACAGATAGAACATGGCATGTCTCTACACGCAGGCAGGACACACAGATAGAACATGGCATGTCTCTACAGCCAGGCAGGACACACAGATAGAACATGGCATGTCTCTACACACAGGCAGGACACACAGATAGAACATGGCATGTCTCTACACACAGGCAGGACACAGAGATAGAACATGGCATGTCTCTACACACAGGCAGGACACACAGATAGAACATGGCATGTCTCTACACAGATAGAACATGGCATGTCTCTACACAGATAGAACATGGCATGTCTCTACACACAGATAGAACATGGCATGTCTCTACACACAGATAGAACATGGCATGTCTCTACACGCAGACAGGACACACAGATAAAACATGGCATGTCTCTACACACAGACAGGACACACAGATAGAACATGACATGTCTCTACATACAGGCAGGACACACAGATAGAACATGGCATGTCTCTACACGCAGGCAGGACACACAGATATAACATGGCATGTCTCTACACGCAGGCAGGACACACAGATAGAACATGGCATGTCTCTACACGCAGGCAGGACACACAGATAGAACATGGCATGTCTCTACACGCAGGCAGGACACACAGATAGAACATGGCATGTCTCTACACGCAGGCAGGACACACAGATAGAACATGGCATGTCTCTACAGCCAGGCAGGACACACAGATAGAACATGGCATGTCTCTACACGCAGGCAGGACACACAGTTAGAACATGGCATGTCTCTACACACAGGCAGGACACAGAGATAGAACATGGCATGTCTCTACACGCAGGCAGGACACACAGATAGAACATGGCATGTCTCTACACACAGGCAGGACACACAGATAGAACATGGCATGTCTCTACACGCAGGCAGGACACACAGATAGAACATGGCATGTCTCTACACACAGGCAGGACACACAGATAGAACATGGCATGTCTCTACACACAGGCAGGACACACAGATAGAACATGGCATGTCTCTACATGCAGATAGAACATGGCATGTCTCTACACGCAGGCAGGACACAGAGATAGAACATGGCATGTCTCTACAGCCAGGCAGGACACACAGATAAAACATGGCATGTCTCTACACACAGATAGAACATGGCATGTCTCTACACGCAGGCAGGACACAGAGATAGAACATGGCATGTCTCTACAGCCAGGCAGGACACACAGATAAAACATGGCATGTCTCTACACACAGATAAAACATGGCATGTCTCTACACACAGATAAAACATGGCATGTCTCTACACACAGATAGAACATGGCATGTCTCTACACACAGATAGAACATGGCATGTCTCTACACACAGATAGAACATGGCATGTCTCTACATACAGGCAGGACACAGAGATAGAACATAGGATGTCTCTACACGCAGGCAGGACACACAGATAGAACATGGCATGTCTCTACACACAGGCAGGACACACAGATAGAACATGGCATGTCTCTACACGCAGGCAGGACACACAGATAGAACATGGCATGTCTCTACATACAGGCAGGACACACAGATAGAACATGGCATGTCTCTACACGCAGGTAGGACACACAGATAGAACATGGCATGTCTCTACACACAGGCAGGACACACAAATAGAACATGGCATGTCTCTACACACAGGCAGGACACACAGATAGAACATGGGATGTCTCTACACGCAGGCAGGACACACAGATATAACATAGGATGTCTCTACATACAGGCAGGACACACAAATAGAACATGGCATGTCTCTACACACAGGCGGGACACACAGATAGAACATGGCATGTCTCTACACGCAGGCAGGACACACAGATATAACATAGGATGTCTCTACACGCAGGCAGGACACACAGATATAACATAGGATGTCTCTACATACAGGCAGGACACACAGATAGAACATGGCATGTCTCTACATACAGGCAGGACACACAGATAGAACATGGCATGTCTCTACACGCAGGCAGGACACACAGATAGAACATGGCATGTCTCTACACGCAGGCAGGACACAGAGATAGAACATGGCATGTCTCTACACACAGGCAGGACACACAGATAGAACATGGCATGTCTCTACACGCAGGCAGGACACAGAGATAGAGCATGACATGTCTCTACACGCAGGCAGGACACACAGATAGAACATGGCATGTCTCTACACACAGGCAGGACACACAGATAGAACATGGCATGTCTCTACACACAGGCAGGACACACAGATAGAACATGGCATGTCTCTACACAGATAGAACATGGCATGTCTCTACACAGATAGAACATGGCATGTCTCTACACGCAGGCAGGACACACAGATATAACATGGCATGTCTCTACACACAGGCAGGACACACAGATAGAACATGGCATGTCTCTACACGCAGGCAGGACACACAGATAGAACATGGCATGTCTCTACACACAGGCAGGACACAGAGATAGAACATGGCATGTCTCTACACACAGGCAGAACACACAGATAGAACATGGCATGTCTCTACACACAGGCAGGACACACAGATAGAACATGGCATGTCTCTACACGCAGGCAGGACACACAGATAGAACATGGCATGTCTCTACACACAGGCAGGACACACAGATAGAACATGGCATGTCTCTACACGCAGGCAGGACACACAGATAGAACATGGCATGTCTCTACAGCCAGGCAGGACACACAGATAGAACATGGCATGTCTCTACACACAGGCAGGACACACAGATAGAACATGGCATGTCTCTACACGCAGGCAGGACACACAGATATAACATGGCATGTCTCTACACGCAGGCAGGACACACAGATAGAACATGGCATGTCTCTACACGCAGGCAGGACACACAGATAGAACATGGCATGTCTCTACACGCAGGCAGGACACACAGATAGAACATGGCATGTCTCTACACGCAGGCAGGACACACAGATAGAACATGGCATGTCTCTACAGCCAGGCAGGACACACAGATAGAACATGGCATGTCTCTACACGCAGGCAGGACACACAGATAGAACATGGCATGTCTCTACACGCAGGCAGGACACACAGATAGAACATGGCATGTCTCTACACGCAGGCAGGACACAGAGATAGAACATGGCATGTCTCTACACACAGGCAGGACACAGAGATAGAACATGGCATGTCTCTACACACAGGCAGGACACACAGATAGAACATGGCATGTCTCTACACGCAGACAGGACACACAGATAGAACATGGCATGTCTCTACACGCAGGCAGGACACAGAGATAGAACATGGCATGTCTCTACACACAGGCAGGACACACAGATAGAACATGGGATGTCTCTACACGCAGGCAGGACACACAGATATAACATAGGATGTCTCTACATACAGGCAGGACACACAAATAGAACATGGCATGTCTCTACACACAGGCGGGACACACAGATAGAACATGGCATGTCTCTACACGCAGGCAGGACACACAGATATAACATAGGATGTCTCTACACGCAGGCAGGACACACAGATATAACATAGGATGTCTCTACATACAGGCAGGACACACAGATAGAACATGGCATGTCTCTACATACAGGCAGGACACACAGATAGAACATGGCATGTCTCTACACGCAGGCAGGACACACAGATAGAACATGGCATGTCTCTACACGCAGGCAGGACACAGAGATAGAACATGGCATGTCTCTACACACAGGCAGGACACACAGATAGAACATGGCATGTCTCTACACGCAGGCAGGACACAGAGATAGAGCATGACATGTCTCTACACGCAGGCAGGACACACAGATAGAACATGGCATGTCTCTACACACAGGCAGGACACACAGATAGAACATGGCATGTCTCTACACACAGGCAGGACACACAGATAGAACATGGCATGTCTCTACACAGATAGAACATGGCATGTCTCTACACAGATAGAACATGGCATGTCTCTACACGCAGGCAGGACACACAGATATAACATGGCATGTCTCTACACACAGGCAGGACACACAGATAGAACATGGCATGTCTCTACACGCAGGCAGGACACACAGATAGAACATGGCATGTCTCTACACACAGGCAGGACACAGAGATAGAACATGGCATGTCTCTACACACAGGCAGAACACACAGATAGAACATGGCATGTCTCTACACACAGGCAGGACACACAGATAGAACATGGCATGTCTCTACACGCAGGCAGGACACACAGATAGAACATGGCATGTCTCTACACACAGGCAGGACACACAGATAGAACATGGCATGTCTCTACACGCAGGCAGGACACACAGATAGAACATGGCATGTCTCTACAGCCAGGCAGGACACACAGATAGAACATGGCATGTCTCTACACACAGGCAGGACACACAGATAGAACATGGCATGTCTCTACACGCAGGCAGGACACACAGATATAACATGGCATGTCTCTACACGCAGGCAGGACACACAGATAGAACATGGCATGTCTCTACACGCAGGCAGGACACACAGATAGAACATGGCATGTCTCTACACGCAGGCAGGACACACAGATAGAACATGGCATGTCTCTACACGCAGGCAGGACACACAGATAGAACATGGCATGTCTCTACAGCCAGGCAGGACACACAGATAGAACATGGCATGTCTCTACACGCAGGCAGGACACACAGATAGAACATGGCATGTCTCTACACGCAGGCAGGACACACAGATAGAACATGGCATGTCTCTACACGCAGGCAGGACACAGAGATAGAACATGGCATGTCTCTACACACAGGCAGGACACAGAGATAGAACATGGCATGTCTCTACACACAGGCAGGACACACAGATAGAACATGGCATGTCTCTACACGCAGACAGGACACACAGATAGAACATGGCATGTCTCTACACGCAGGCAGGACACAGAGATAGAACATGGCATGTCTCTACACGCAGGCAGGACACAGAGATAGAGCATGACATGTCTCTACACGCAGGCAGGACACACAGATAGAACATGGCATGTCTCTACACACAGGCAGGACACACAGATAGAACATGGCATGTCTCTACACACAGGCAGGACACACAGATAGAACATGGCATGTCTCTACACAGATAGAACATGGCATGTCTCTACACAGATAGAACATGGCATGTCTCTACACGCAGGCAGGACACACAGATATAACATGGCATGTCTCTACACACAGGCAGGACACACAGATAGAACATGGCATGTCTCTACACACAGGCAGGACACACAGATAGAACATGGCATGTCTCTACACGCAGGCAGGACACACAGATAGAACATGGCATGTCTCTACACACAGGCAGGACACACAGATAGAACATGGCATGTCTCTACACGCAGGCAGGACACACAGATAGAACATGGCATGTCTCTACAGCCAGGCAGGACACACAGATAGAACATGGCATGTCTCTACACGCAGGCAGGACACACAGATAGAACATGGCATGTCTCTACACACAGGCAGGACACACAGATAGAACATGGCATGTCTCTACACACAGGCAGGACACAGAGATAGAACATGGCATGTCTCTACACACAGGCAGGACACACAGATAGAACATGGCATGTCTCTACACGCAGGCAGGACACACAGATAGAACATGGCATGTCTCTACAGCCAGGCAGGACACACAGATAGAACATGGCATGTCTCTACACGCAGGCAGGACACACAGATAGAACATGGCATGTCTCTACACACAGGCAGGACACACAGATAGAACATGGCATGTCTCTACACACAGGCAGGACACACAGATAGAACATGGCATGTCTCTACACAGATAGAACATGGCATGTCTCTACACAGATAGAACATGGCATGTCTCTACACACAGATAGAACATGGCATGTCTCTACACACAGATAGAACATGGCATGTCTCTACACACAGGCAGGACACACAGATAGAACATGGCATGTCTCTACACACAGGCAGGACACACAGATAGAACATGGCATGTCTCTACACAGATAGAACATGGCATGTCTCTACACAGATAGAACATGGCATGTCTCTACACGCAGGCAGGACACACAGATATAACATGGCATGTCTCTACACACAGGCAGGACACACAGATAGAACATGGCATGTCTCTACACACAGGCAGGACACACAGATAGAACATGGCATGTCTCTACACGCAGGCAGGACACACAGATAGAACATGGCATGTCTCTACACACAGGCAGGACACACAGATAGAACATGGCATGTCTCTACACGCAGGCAGGACACACAGATAGAACATGGCATGTCTCTACAGCCAGGCAGGACACACAGATAGAACATGGCATGTCTCTACACGCAGGCAGGACACACAGATAGAACATGGCATGTCTCTACACACAGGCAGGACACACAGATAGAACATGGCATGTCTCTACACACAGGCAGGACACACAGATAGAACATGGCATGTCTCTACACAGATAGAACATGGCATGTCTCTACACAGATAGAACATGGCATGTCTCTACACACAGATAGAACATGGCATGTCTCTACACACAGATAGAACATGGCATGTCTCTACACGCAGGCAGGACACACAGATATAACATAGGATGTCTCTACACGCAGGCAGGACACACAGATAGAAAATGGCATGTCTCTACACGCAGACAGGACACACAGATAAAACATGGCATGTCTCTACACACAGACAGGACACACAGATAGAACATGACATGTCTCTACATACAGGCAGGACACACAGATAGAACATGGCATGTCTCTACACGCAGGCAGGACACACAGATATAACATGGCATGTCTCTACACACAGGCAGGACACACAGATAGAACATGGCATGTCTCTACACGCAGGTAGGACACACAGATAGAACGTGGCATGTCTCTACACACAGGCAGGACACACAGATAGAACATGGCATGTCTCTACACACAGATAGAACATGGCATGTCTCTACACACAGGCAGGACACACAGATAGAACATGGGATGTCTCTACACGCAGGCAGGACACACAGATAGAACATGGCATGTCTCTACACGCAGGCAGGACACACAGATATAACATAGGATGTCTCTACACGCAGGCAGGACACACAGATATAACATAGGATGTCTCTACATACAGGCAGGACACACAGATAGAACATGGCATGTCTCTACATACAGGCAGGACACACAGATAGAACATGGCATGTCTCTACACACAGGCAGGACACACAGATAGAACATGGCATGTCTCTACACGCAGACAGGACACACAAATAGAACATGGCATGTCTCTACACGCAGGCAGGACACAGAGATAGAACATGGCATGTCTCTACACGCAGGCAGGACACAGAGATAGAACATGACATGTCTCTACACACAGGCAGGACACACAGATAGAACATGGCATGTCTCTACACGCAGGCAGGACTCAGAGATAGAACATGGCATGTCTCTACACGCAGGCAGGACACAGAGATAGAACATGGCATGTCTCTACACACAGGCAGGACACACAGATAGAACATGGCATGTCTTTACACGCAGGCAGGACACAGAGATAGAACATGGCATGTCTCTACACACAGGCAGGACACAGAGATAGAACATGGCATGTCTCTACACACAGGCAGGACACACAGATAGAACATGGCATGTCTCTACACACAGGCAGGACACACAGATAGAACATGGCATGTCTCTACACGCAGGCAGGACACAGAGATAGAACATGGCATGTCTCTACACACAGGCAGGACACAGAGATAGAACATGGCATGTCTCTACACACAGGCAGGACACACAGATAGAACATGGCATGTCTCTACACACAGGCAGGACACAGAGATAGAACATGGCATGGGTCTACACACAGGCAGGACACACAAATAGAACATGGCATGTCTCTACACACAGATAGAACATGGCATGTCTCTACACACAAATAGAACATGGCATGTCTCTACACGCAGGCAGGACACACAGATAGAACATGGCATGTCTCTACACGCAGGCAGGACACACAAATAGAACATGGCATGTCTCTACACACAGGCAGGACACACAGATAGAACATGGCATGTCTCTACACGCAGGCAAGACACACAGATAGAACATGGCCTGTCTCTACACGCAGGCAGGACACACAGATAGAACATGGCATGTCTCTACACGCAGGTAGGACACACAGATAGAACACGGCATGTCTCTACACACAGGCAGGACACACAGATAGAACATGGCATGTCTCTACACGCAGGCAGGACACACAGATAGAACATGGCATGTCTCTACAGCCAGGCAGGACACACAGATAGAACATGGCATGTCTCTACAGCCAGGCAGGACACACAGATAGAACATGGCATGTCTCTACACACAGGCAGGACACACAGATAGAACATGGCATGTCTCTACACACAGGCAGGACACAGAGATAGAACATGGCATGTCTCTACACACAGGCAGGACACACAGATAGAACATGGCATGTCTCTACACACAGGCAGGACACACAGATAGAACATGGCATGTCTCTACACGCAGGCAGGACACACAGATAGAACATGGCATGTCTCTACACACAGGCAGGACACACAGATAGAACATGGCATGTCTCTACACACAGGCAGGACACACAGATAGAACATGGCATGTCTCTACACAGATAGAACATGGCATGTCTCTACACAGATAGAACATGGCATGTCTCTACACACAGATAGAACATGGCATGTCTCTACACACAGATAGAACATGGCATGTCTCTACACGCAGGCAGGACACACAGATATAACATAGGATGTCTCTACACGCAGGCAGGACACACAGATAGAAAATGGCATGTCTCTACACGCAGACAGGACACACAGATAAAACATGGCATGTCTCTACACACAGACAGGACACACAGATAGAACATGACATGTCTCTACATACAGGCAGGACACACAGATAGAACATGGCATGTCTCTACACGCAGGCAGGACACACAGATATAACATGGCATGTCTCTACACACAGGCAGGACACACAGATAGAACATGGCATGTCTCTACACGCAGGTAGGACACACAGATAGAACGTGGCATGTCTCTACACACAGGCAGGACACACAGATAGAACATGGCATGTCTCTACACACAGATAGAACATGGCATGTCTCTACACACAGGCAGGACACACAAATAGAACATGGCATGTCTCTACACGCAGGCAGGACACACAGATATAACATAGGATGTCTCTACATACAGGCAGGACACACAGATAGAACATGGCATGTCTCTACATACAGGCAGGACACACAGATAGAACATGGCATGTCTCTACACACAGGCAGGACACACAAATAGAACATGGCATGTCTCTACACGCAGACAGGACACACAGATAGAACATGGCATGTCTCTACACGCAGGCAGGACACAGAGATAGAACATGGCATGTCTCTACACGCAGGCAGGACACAGAGATAGAACATGACATGTCTCTACACACAGGCAGGACACACAGATAGAACATGGCATGTCTCTACACGCAGGCAGGACTCAGAGATAGAACATGGCATGTCTCTACACGCAGGCAGGACACAGAGATAGAACATGGCATGTCTCTACACACAGGCAGGACACACAGATAGAACATGGCATGTCTTTACACGCAGGCAGGACACAGAGATAGAACATGGCATGTCTCTACACACAGGCAGGACACAGAGATAGAACATGGCATGTCTCTACACACAGGCAGGACACACAGATAGAACATGGCATGTCTCTACACACAGGCAGGACACACAGATAGAACATGGCATGTCTCTACACGCAGGCAGGACACAGAGATAGAACATGGCATGTCTCTACACACAGGCAGGACACAGATAGAACATGGCATGTCTCTACACACAGGCAGGACACAGAGATAGAACATGGCATGGGTCTACACACAGGCAGGACACACAAATAGAACATGGCATGTCTCTACACACAGATAGAACATGGCATGTCTCTACACACAAATAGAACATGGCATGTCTCTACACGCAGGCAGGACACACAGATAGAACATGGCATGTCTCTACACGCAGGCAGGACACACAAATAGAACATGGCATGTCTCTACACACAGGCAGGACACACAGATAGAACATGGCATGTCTCTACACGCAGGCAAGACACACAGATAGAACATGGCCTGTCTCTACACGCAGGCAGGACACACAGATAGAACATGGCATGTCTCTACACGCAGGTAGGACACACAGATAGAACACGGCATGTCTCTACACGCAGGTAGGACACACAGATAGAACATGGCATGTCTCTACATGCAGGTAGGACACACAGATAGAACATGGCATGTCTCTACACGCAGGTAGGACACAGAGATAGAACATGGCATGTCTCTACACGCAGGTAGGACACACAGATAGAACATGGCATGTCTCTACACGCAGGTAGGACACAGAGATAGAACATGGCATGTCTCTACACGCAGGTAGGACACAGAGATAGAACATGGCATGTCTCTACACGCAGGTAGGACACAGAGATAGAACATGGCATGTCTCTACACGCAGGTAGGACACAGAGATAGAACATGGCATGTCTCTACACGCAGGTAGGACACAGAGATAGAACATGGCATGTCTCTACACGCAGGTAGGACACAGAGATAGAACATGGCATGTCTCTACATGCAGGTAGGACACAGAGATAGAACATGGCATGTCTCTACACGCAGGCAGGACACAGAGATAGAACATAGGATGACATGGCATAAAAAAGGGAAAACACATGCTATAGACATACATGAGAGAACCAGGACATGGGACAGACATGAGAGAACCAGGACATGGGACAGACATGAGAGAACCAGGACATGGGACAGACATGATATTAAAAGTCAGGCAGCTACATTATGGGACACTCAGATCAGGCTTCATTACCTAAAGCATGTTTTATTGTCATGTGACCCTCCAGATGAGGAAAACTATGTCTCTGACCAAAGCCCATTCTAAAGCTCTCACCCAGGATAATGTCCTGGTTCTAAACCAATGTCTGTAAAGGAAACACTATGCAGTCATCAAGGTCCTTGGAGAATGTGTGTTAACAGATCCTTAGTAACTTTTACAGCTGCACCATCGAGAGCATCCTGACTGGTTGTATCACTGTCTGGTATGGCAACTGCACCGCCCTCGACCGGAAGGCCCTACAGAGGGTGATGCAGACAGCCCAGCGCATCACTGGGGGTGAGCTACCAGCCATCCAGGACGTACATGCCAGGCCGCGTCTGAGAAAAGGCCTGAAAAATTGCCAAAGACTCCAGCCACCCGAGACATGGACCAATAAACTTCTAAACAGCTTCTATCCCCTGGCCATTAATGTCTAACTACTACTTCTCCCCCTCACACCTACAAATGGTTATTGATTAGATGTCTAACTACTACTGCTCCCCCTCACACCTACAAATGGTTATTGATTAGATGTCTAACTACTACTTCTCCCCCTCACACCTACAAATGGTTATTGATTAGATGTCTAACTACTACTGCTCCCCCTCACACCTACAAATGGTTATTGATTAGATGTCTAACTACTACTTCTCCCCTCACACCTACAAATGGTTATTGATTAGATGTCTAACTACTACTGCTCCCCCTCACACCTACAAATGGTTATTGATTAGATGTCTAACTACTACTGCTCCCCTCACACCTACAAATGGTTATTGATTAGATGTCTAACTACTACTGCTCCCCCTCACACCTACAAATGGTTATTGATTAGATGTCTAACTACTACTGCTCCCCCTCACACCTACAAATGGTTATTGATTAGATGTCTAACTACTACTGCTCCCCCTCACACCTACAAATGGTTATTGATTAGATGTCTAACTACTACTGCTCCCCCTCACACCTACAAATGGTTATTGATTAGATGTCTAACTACTACTGCTCCCCTCACACCTACAAATGGTTATTGATTAGATGTCTAACTACTACTGCTCCCCCTCACACCTACAAATGGTTATTGATTAGATGTCTAACTACTACTGCTCCCCCTCACACCTACAAATGGTTATTGATTAGATGTCTAACTACTACTGCTCCCCCTCACACCTACAAATGGTTATTGATTAGATGTCTAACTACTACTGCTCAAATGATTATTGATTGCCATTACCATTAGTATCTATCTATTTATCCTGCTACTGGTCACCATTACTCCTGTTTACATGTATATATTACAACTAGTATACTACAATAAGTATTTATATATTCCTGCTCACCTTTCAGCCCTTTTTACATGTATATTCTTCTATCTCACACACACACACACACACACACACACACACACACACACACACACACACACACACACACACACACACACACACACACACACACACACACACACACACACACACACACACACCTGTTTACTGCCAGCATGCAATCTCTATAAGTCCTGACATTAGAACTGCTGGGAGAAGCACCTGTGGGCCCTGAATAGACCAACGAGGATAAATAATCACTAAGCTTTGGCAACAACACACAACAAAGGAACATCCTTCACCAATGGTAGGGGGGGAAGGGGGGAACGATTAAAAAGTGTTAGTCGGTTGTTTTTTCCAGTATAGGGTTCAAGATTCCTGTAGAGATCCAACTGAGGAGCCCAATAAGGATCAGTGTTTTGTTGCTTTTTTTGATTGGCTGCCTTGATTTAGCTTCCAAAGTGTTGCAATGTTGTGTTTGATTGTTTTAGCTGTACTTTAATCCTTCATAAACCATTCATAAGGCCTACAGTGCATTTGGAAAGTATTTCATTTTGTTAGGTTATGGCCTTATCCTAAAATGTATTAAATAATTTTTTCCCTCATCAATCTAGACACACTACCTCATGAAAACAGGTGTTTAGAAATGTTTGCAAATATATAGAAATAAAAAAACTGAAATATAACATTTACATAAGTATTCATACCTTTTACGCAGTATATTGTTGAAGCCCCTTTGGCAGCGATTACAACGTCAAGTCTTATTGGGTATGACGCTACAAGCTTGGCACACCTGTATTTGGGGAGTTTCCCCCAGTCTTCTCTGCAGATCCTCTCAAGTTTTGTCAGGTTGGATGGGGAGCGTTGCTGCACAGCTATTTTCAGGTCTCTCCAGAGATGTTCGATCGGATTCAAGTCCGGGCTCTGGCTGGGCCACTCAAGGACATTCAGAGAATTGTCATGAAGCCACTCTTGCGTTGTCTTGGCTGTGTGCTTAGGGTCGTTGTCCTGTTGGAAGGTAAAAACCTTCACCCCAGGTCCTGAGAGATCTGGAGCAGGTTTTCATCAAGGATCTATCTATACTTTGCTCCATTCATCTTTCCCTTGATCCTGACTAGTCTCCCAGTCCCTGCCGCTGAAAAACATCCCCACAGCATGATGCTGCCACCACCATGCCTCACCCAAGGGATGATGCCAGGTTTCCTTCAGACGGGATGCTTGCCATTCAGGCCAAAGAGTTCAATACTGGTTTCATCAGACCAGAGAATCTTGTTTCTCATGGTCTGAGAGTCCTTTAGGTGCCTTTTGGCAAACTCCAAGTGGTCTGTCATGTGCCTTTTACTGAGGAGTGGTTTCAGTCTGGCCATTTTACCATAAAGGCCTGATTTGTGAAGTGCTGCAGGGATGGTTGTCCTTCTGGAAGGTTCTCCCATCTCCACAGAGGAACTCTGGAGCTCTGTCAGAGTGACCATCGGGTTCTTAGTCACCTCCCTGACCAAGGCCCTTCTCCCCTGATTGCTCAATTTGGCCGGGCGGCCAGCTCTAGGATAGAGTCTTGGTGGTTCCAAACTTCATCCATTTAAGAATTATGGAGGCCACTGTGTGTTTGGGGACCTTCAATGTTGCAGAAATGTTTTGGTACCCTTCCACAAATCTGTGCCTCGACACAATCCTCTTGAAGCTCTACAGACAATTCCTTCGACCTCATGGCTTAGTTTTTGCTCTGACATGCACTGTCATCTGTGGGACTTTATATAGACAGGTGTGTGTGCATTTCCAAATCATGTCCAATCAATTGAATTTACCACAGGTGGACTCCAATCAAGTTGTAGAAACATCTCAAGAATGATCTATGGAAACAGGATGCACCTCAATTTAGAGTCTCATAGCAAAGGGTCTGAATACTCATGTTTTTTTTTTATTTATTTTTTTATACATTTGCAAACATTTCTAAAAATCTGTTTTTGCTTTGTTGTTATGGGATATTGTGTGTAGATTGATGAGGGAAAAAATGTTAGAATCCATTTTAGGATAAGCCTGTAACGTGGCAAAATGTGGAAAAAGTCAAGGGGTCTGAATACATTCCGAAGGCACTGTAAATGCTTGATTTTCATATCAACTTACCTCAGTGTTAGTCATTCAGGACTTTGACAACTGTTATTTTCAGGCGGGGTCAACTTTAGCAGTCCTGATTCTTTCTGAATAAAGTAAGTTCCTAGTCAGTCAGTGGTAATAAGACATAATGGGTTATTAATGAGAGTTAGACCTCAGTGTCAGAGACCGCTATTGACCTAGAACCTGCTAATCCCATGGGGATGTTGTGAGTGTGTGTGTGTGTGTGTGTCTGAGTCTCTAGGAAGCATTATTTTCAAGGGCTTAATCTCCTGTAGGAGACGGAGGTTTACAGAGACTTACTCTGTCCACTTCCACCTCCTCTCTGACAGCCGTTTAGATCAGCTAGTGTTTGACTGACTGACTCTCTGGCTGGACGCACAGACAGCCAGTCCTGCTGCATCGTCAGCTATCCTTCTGTTTCTGCAGTGGCCCGGGATCAGTCCTTAGTGATTTCACTGCCTTGACTCACCACATACATATTTTACAGCGGGAATCCACTTAAAGCTTTTGGAGTTTTCTTGTGAACCATCAAGCAGGACTAGAGACATATTTCAAGCCAGGACAGGATACTGAACAGGGACCTAAAGGGAATCAGGCGGGACCCACAAGTGACTCGCGACCCTCCGGTTTGGGAATCATTCATTGACTGGACGTAAGGCAGGACCTTGGGCCACTAGGCCTATCTCTTCTCTCCTCTCTTTCCTTCAGCCCGTGGAGTAACTGGGCCTCAGGATGGAGTGCATAAAGCACATTATAAAGAGCATGGTCTCTGTGAAGGTTTGGGCGTACATCAAGGGCTACTGTAAACGCAATGGGTTGCTGACGCTCTCGGTCATCGCCGTGGTTTCTGGCTGTGTGCTCGGCTTCTCGCTCCGCAGCTTCAACCTCTCCACGCAGGTATGGAGGCGCGCGCGCGCGCGCACACACACACACACACACACACACACACACACACACACACACACACACACAGATATTGAGTCATGCAACAAGGTTTTGGTTCTAGTGGGCCTAAGGTTTATAGCACTCAGGCATCCTACAGGGAGATGTGATGAGCTTTGGGTCTTAGACGGGGGTAGTGTTAACACAGAGGGCTCTGGGTCTTAGACGGGGGTAGTGTTTACACAGAGGGCTGGGTCTTAGACAGGGTGATAGTGTTAACACAGAGGGCTTTGGGTCTTAGACAGGGTGATAGTGTTAACACAGAGGGCTCTGGATCTTAGACAGAGGGATAGTAAACCACTGAGGGGTTGGTTGAGAGGGCCTTACACTGGGATAGTGCAGACGGAGACTAAAGAGAGAGTGACCAGCAAGACACTTTCACAACGCATAAAACCCTGTCTCACAAAGCTTGTACCATATTGTTGACATGGGAAACTACTCTGACTGCAGATCGATAACTGCTGTATTGAATTCAGAACAGATGCAATGCAACAATATCAACTGAACCATAACCTGCACATGCCAGTTATACAGTACTGATTCAGCTGGCGACAGTAGAGGCTGGACCATTCAACTGCTCTACCTGGGTCAATAGTAACCATGGTGATCCAACCCTTGACATCCACTATTTCAGTAGTGGAATAATGGGTCAGCAGCTTCTAATTATCTGACACACTGTTGTAATCTGCATCCTCGCTAACCTCAACCTGTCAACAAATACACAGCATCAAGCATAGCCCAATGGGAAAGCACATCACCTGAGAATGATTGATTGAACTTTATTAGTCATGTAAAATCCTGTAACACAATGTCAAACCAAAAATATATAACATACCATGCACCAGACCAAGAAGTGGGTTTGACTTAGCTGGCCTGGTACAATGGAACCAACAGAATAGTCCCTAAAGTGCAAACGGTGCACACCTCATGTATTTGAAAGTATTTTACCAACTGTATATATTTGCCCCAGGTCTGCCATGTACAGCTTGTCCCCTGACCCCGAGTGTTGTGTGTCTCCCCTTTCCAGGCTAAGATCTACTTCTCGTTCCCTGGAGAACTGCTGATGAGGATGTTGAAGATGCTGATCCTGCCTCTCATCACGTCCAGGTAACACATCATCACTACTGTCTGTTCCCCATGTCCCTACTGCTCTTCTCCCTGGTCTACACCACAACCCATGCTACTTCAATAGAACGCTCTATACATTTATAATGGAATAAGACGCTGATCGAATACTCTATGGATTCTAATGGAATACAACACTAAATGAATACTCTAGGAGTTGTAAAGAAAGAGAATGCTATCAGAATGCTGTACGACTCCTGTTGAAATAGAACTCCTAGAGCATTCACAGCATTGCATTTCATCAGGATTCGTACAGTATTCTGATAGCATTCTCTTTCTTTACAACTCCTAGAGTATTCATAGCATTCTAACGGAAAAGAGCGCTAAATTAAATAGCTCATTAAATAGAACACTATCAGAATGCTCTCTGAATTTGAATGGAATACAACACTGTCTGAATGCTCTATGAATCCTAACTCCGTGGCCAGTCTGATGTCGGGGCTGTCAGCCATGGACACGAAGGCCAGCGGGCGGCTGGGGGTGCTAACCATCACTTACTACCTGTGGACCACCTTCATCGCTGTCATCGTCGGCATCATCCTGGTGCTGGTCATCCACCCTGGTACGGGCACAGAGAAGGACGGGCACAGAGCAGGGTCAGGGCCCGTTATGACTTCTGCTGACGCTCTGCTGGACCTCATCAGGTACATATGCACACACGCAAGCATTTACGCACACACGGACGCACGCATGCAAATACGCACGGACAGACACACAAATGCGCACGAATGCACATACACATGGTGAAGTATCTTGAGCGGCATATTTTAATAGGATGGCCCACAGACACATTGCCTCTATCAGTAGTTGGCTGTATCAGATTCCAGAGTTTCCTGTCTTTAGTCAGTCTAAGATGTTTAGCTCCCTCCTTTTCATCCTTAACATCCCTCATGGGACGAGATTCCAGATTTCCACGAGACTCAGGCAACAGATTCGGACTGCTCTGCTAACACAGACGTTCGAAAGAATCAAATATTTTATATTTGATTCTTCCTGTCGGGGTTTGTGTTGATTAACCCATAAATAAACCAGTCAACCAGTGAACTCAGTGAACTCCAGTTTTCCTTAGCTAAGTATAAACCATAAAGGTTGTGTAGGCCTGGGATTCAACAACAGGCGCATTGTATACAAGCGCATTGCATTATGGAAAAACGCGCCTTGTAGAGGCAAGTTTCCTGACGTTGGTGGATATTGCATTCATGGTAAACGCTGCGGATTCCAGCTCAAGCGTAAATTACCTTTAAAAGTCAAGAGCAATGGGCTTGTCCAACGTGCCTTTGACTGAATCCCCAACCTGGTCTCAGAGCATTTCGTATTATTCTGTACGTAAATCCGGGGCAGCCCATGTAGTATGATATGTTACGTTTTGTAATGTATGTATTAATTTGTGGATATCCATCACCCATTTCGTATGATATGCTACGATTACAATTTGTATTATGTGTTACGAATTTGTAAAAAGAACGATATGTTACGAAATTCTAGCAAGGTGGCTAGGTGGCTAATTTGAGCTAGCTGGCTAACGTTAGCTAGGCTAGGGGTTAGGGGTTAAGGTTAGGGTTAAGTTTAGCAGTTAGGTTAAAAGGTTTACGGTTTATGATTTGGGGAAGGGTTAGCTAAAAGGGTTAAGACCCTGCGGGCTAAATAGCCTCCTAATACTGACTCAAGGAATCAGATATTTTCTTTTTCTGTTATCAACAGTGTTGTGGTTCTGTGTGGATTGAATCATTTTAAACCAGTAAACCAGTACAGACCCAGTCCTGTCCACCCCAATCCCCTTAGTACAGCTCAATACAGCTACCTGGAAGCTTGTATTAAGTAGGGGTCTTTAGGTCGTAAATAGCATTTACAACAGCAACACCAGTACAAGGTCATTTAGCTCACGTGGCTTGAGGGATTTGCGCGTTTGGGACTGTTCTATTGGTTATATTGTTCACATTCACTTCTGAAACAAGTCAACCCTCCAGCGGGCCATGTTAATAATAGGCATCATTAGGGGAGAGTGGGTTGAGCCACTTTTGGGGTTGAGCCATTTTTTACATTCAGTATCACTCAGTCAAGGGAAATACAACATTATTTCTAAAGATACTGTATCTACATATATTTCAGCATGTATCCCTGGAAAAACATAGCTTTTCCAAAAAAAGTGGTCTCTTGGCACAACTTACCCTGGGTATGGGGGTAAGTTAAGCCGCCTACAAATTTCTCTACTGAATGAAAAATTAACACTACCTTTTTAAGACCATGTCTATTTTCCCAACCATGTCTATTTCCCAACCACAATTCCACACAATCACTTTTTGTATTTTGATAATTTTAAGCATCTTTTAACACAGGCTTAACACTTAATTAACACTGTACTTTTAAAAACTATTTTAACATAGACCAGGCTCTGTTGTTACCTCATATCCCAGCAAAAATGCAAGCATTATGAAACCTCTAACACAACAAATATATTTGACTTGGTGAAAATCTATTTTTTGGACCTAACTTGCTTACTACTTTTTCCATGTGGTTTCTTCCTTCACAGATTCCATAAAATCATGACCTCATCCTAAATATTTGGTCAAATTATATATTTGAGTGGCTCGACTTACCCCTTTGGCTCAAAGTACCCCAGTGACGACTAAGTCTATATCTTCTCAGAACACACCGTGTCCTAAATGCTTTGCCCAGAACACACTGCACACTGCGTGTCGAGGATCGGCAGTGGCTTAGGCCCTCCGTGTGAAGAATCCTCCAAAGCCCAGAGGATTATGGGTATTTTTAGTGAAAGCTGTGTACGGGCGGACGGATGTAGGCTGTATGACTGTCAGAGGTGCTTTAGATCATTTGTCACACGTCTGATAGGCTGACTGGCCCTGGGGCAGTGGCCTTAACATGATCCTTTATGAATACAGGCCTCCTATTGATGAGGACTCAACCACCAACACAGGCAACCAGCCTGGAGATGTTACCACATTGTGACATCATTCTTACAACTTTATTATTTCGACTGCAGAACAGCTGAAACATACTGACGGTGCAGGAGAATATGAGACCAACTATGAAGAGAAGTCTTTTGGTCAACAACGACCCTAGTCAGAGCAACGAAGTCATATAGTCAACAACGACCCTAGTCAGAGCAACGAAGTCATTTAGTCAACAACGACCCTAGTCAGAGCAAACGAAGTCATATAGTCAACAACGACCCTAGTCAGAGCAACGAAGTCATTTAGTCAACAACGACCCTAGTCAGAGCAACGAAGTCATATAGTCAACAACGACCCTAGTCAGAGCAAACAAAGTCATATAGTCAACAACGACCCTAGTCAGAGCAACGAAGTCATATAGTCAACAACGACCCTAGTCAGAGCAACGAAGTCATATAGTCAACAACGACCCTAGTCAGAGCAAACGAAGTCATATAGTCAACAACGACCCTAGTCAGAGCAACGAAGTCATTTAGTCTACAACGACCCTAGTCAGAGCAACAAAGTAATTTAGTCAACAACGACCCTAGTCAGAGCAACGAAGTCATTTAGTCAACAACGACCCTAGTCAGAGCAACGAAGTCATTTAGTCAACAACGACCCTAGTCAGAGCAACGACTTTGGCTTTTGGGAAATGTAACCTTTTGGTGTCCTTGTGTCTATCTACAAGTTTTGTGGTTTGGTTGACAGCTGAAAGGGATACTTCTGGATTTTGGCAATGAGGCCCTTTATCTACTTCCACACAGTCAGATGAACTCGTGGGTACCATTTTTATGTCTCTATGAAGGACATTAGAGGTAGTTTCACAAGCCAATACTAACCAGCGTTAGCGCAATGCCATGAAGTCTATGAGTATCTGCCAGCATGCTCTCTGTCCAGGGTCTTGTTAAGTCTTTCTGAGACAGGGGACCTCTTGGCTTCTGGCCGGACCAGGAGAAATTGACCCTACTCAGGATAAAATTGATAGGGGGCCTCCCGGGATAGGGGGCCTCCTGGGTGGCGCAGTGGGTTCGCGCCCAGGCTCCGTTGTAACCAGCCGCAACAGGGAGGTCCATGGGGCGAAGCACAATTGGCCTAGCGTCGTCCGGGTTAGGGAGGGTTTGGCCGGTAGGGATATCCTTGTCTCATCGCGCACCAGCGACTCCTGTGGCGGGCCGGGCGCAGTGCGCGCTAACCAAGGTTGCCAGGTGCACGGTGTGTCCTCCGACACATTGGTGCGGCTGGCTTCCGGGTTGGATGTGCGCTGTGTTAAGAAGCAGTGCGGCTGGTTGGGTTGTGTATCGGAGGACGCATGACTTTCAACCTTCGTCTCTCCCGAGCCCGTAGGGGAGTTGTAGCGATGAGACAAGATAGTAGCTAGTAAAAACAATTGGATACCACGAAATTGGGGGTAAAAATAAAATAAAAAAATTGAGACAATAACAGAAAGCAGTTACCCCAACCTTCTGACACGTTATATGCTCAGGACAGGGCTACAGGACAGGGCTACAGGACAGGGCTTCAGGACAGGGCTACAGGACAGGGCTACAGGACAGGGCTACAGGACAGGGCTACAGGACAGGGCTTCAGGACAGGGCTACAGGACAGGGCTACCGGACAGGGCTACCGGACAGGGCTACCGGACAGGGCTACAGGACAGGGCTACCGGGACACAGGGTCAGCAGAATAGAATAGACTGAAGGTAGAGATTTCACTTTAAAAAATCTGAACAAATCATATATGACAATATAACATCACACATCATATAAACAGTATTATTATCACCCCCATTACTCAGGGAATAACTCCCATCATATAAACAGTTTTATTATCACCCCCATTACTCAGGGAATAACTCCCATCATATAAACAGTATTATTATCACCCCCATTACTCAGGGAATAACTCCCATCATATAAACAGTTTTATTATCACCCCCATTACTCAGGGAATAACTCCCATCATATAAACAGTATTATTATCACCCCCATTACTCAGGGAATAACTCCCATCATATAAACAGTTTTATTATCACCCCCATTACTCAGGGAATAACTCCCATCATATAAACAGTTTTATTATCACCCCCATTACTCAGGGAATAACTCCCATCATATAAACAGTTTTATTATCAGTATTATTATCACCCCCATTACTCAGGGAATAACTCCCATCATATAAACAGTATTATTATCACCCCCATTACTCAGGGAATAACTCCCATCATATAAACCGTTTTATTGTCAGTATTATTATCACCCCCATTACTCAGGGAATAACTCCTATCATATAAACAGTATTATTATCACCCCCATTACTCAGGGAATAACTCCCATCATATAAACAGTATTATTATCACCCCCATTACTCAGGGAATAACTCCCATCATATAAACAGTTTTATTATCACCCCCATTACTCAGGGAATAACTCCCATCATATAAACAGTATTATTATCACCCCCATTACTCAGGGAATAACTCCCATCATATAAACAGTTTTATTATCACCCCCATTACTCAGGGAATAACTCCCATCATATAAACAGTTTTATTATCACCCCCATTACTCAGGGAATAACTCCTATCATATAAACAGTTTTATTATCACCCCCATTACTCAGGGAATAACTCCCATCATATTATCACGCCATGGCCTTAGTATTTTGTGTTTTCTTTATTATGTTTGTCTAGGGTTTTGTGGTTTAGTGAAGTAGTCTAGGTAAGTCTATGGTTGCCTAGAGTGGTTCTCAATCAGAGGCAAGTGTTTATCGTGTTTCGTGGGTGATTGTTCCTGTCTCTGTGTTTGTTGCACCAGATAGGGCTGTTTCGGTTTTTCACGTTTATTGTTTTTGTATATTGTTCGTAGTGTCATCTTTCATTACAGATGTTTAAAGATAACCACGCTGCGTTTTGGTCCGATCCCTGTTTTACCTCTTCAGAGGAAGAAGAAAACCGTAACACATATCCAATACTGTCGTAGACTTTATGATTTACATGTTATTCTCCCTTTGACAGGAACATGATTCCCTCCAATCTGATAGAAGCAACGTTTCAACAGTACCGTACAGACCTGGTGCCCATAGTGGCCTCCAGTTTGGTGGAGTCCCAGGCCAACTACGTCTACGTGATGCCCGACCACAACAACCCTCAGCTGGGCCACCCGGTCTTCCTGGAGATCACCCCAGCTCCAGACATCAAGTACAAGATTGTCCCTGGCCACAGCTCTGGCATGAACGTACTGGGGATTGTCATCTTCTCTGCTACTATGGGTGAGACACACACACACACACACACACACACACACACACACACACACACACACACACACACACACACACACACACACATATAGTATGCATGAATGAACACACTAATGACACACTGGATACACGAGTACACACACACGCCCTTCCAATCACGCCTGCTCCTGTGTTTTCTCTGTGCAGGCCTGCTCCTGGGGAAGATGGGCGAGAGAGGCGCTCCATTGGTCAATGTGTGTCAATGTGTCAACGAGTGTGTTATGAAGATCATCAATGCTGCCATGTGGTGAGTTGTTGAGACACACAGCAGTCACCTGTCTGAACTCTCATTCACATGTAAAGGTCTGGTAATCCTGATCTGGAGGATTGAGAATGGGAGGATTCATTTAGATTGAGATTGGATCTCACCAACACATCTTCCTCCCACCCACCTCTCCCTAGACCTTAGTCATTAGCTCAGTATATGTCTGCATTTCAAGGTGAGCCAGGTCAACCCAAAGCTGCTTTACTTCTTAGGAAGCCCAAAGCTCAGGGGGCATGACAACGCCTGGTGAACAGAGACAGAATCACAAGGGCCCATTGCTTGCCTCATTTATTTTGAAGTATTTATAATTTATTGATCTTTTTCCAGGTATTTCCCTTTCGGCATTGTGTTCCTGGTAGCAGGGAAGATCCTGGACATGCATGACCCCGCCCACCTGGGAGAGAAGCTGGGGATGTACTTCATCACAGTGTTAGCCGGCCTGTTTGTCCACGGACTCATCCTGCTGCCGCTCTTCTACTTTGTAATCACACGCAAAAACCCCTTCACCTACATCAGAGGCCTGCTACAGGCTCTGGTCATCGCCCTGGCAACCTCCTCCAGTTCTGCCACCCTGCCCATCACCATGAAGTGTCTGTTGGAGAACTGTGGAGTGGACAGACAGATCGCCAGGTTTGTCCTTCCAGTGGGAGCCACCATCAACATGGACGGGACAGCCCTCTACGAGGCCGTGGCAGCCATTTTTATCGCTCAGGTCAACGAGTACGAACTGGACTTTGGTCAGCTGGTCACCATCAGGTCAGGACTGTCCACACAAGAGCTCTCTCTGTTACTCTCTTAGTTACTTTGTGTCACATCAACCACACATTCACACGCACGCTTGCACGCACGCTTGCACACACACACACACACGCACACGCACACGCACACACACACCCTGACCCTGCTCTTGTCTCTTCAGTATCACAGCAACAGCGGCCAGTATTGGGGCTGCTGGGATTCCGCAGGCGGGCCTGGTTACCATGGTGATCGTCTTGACCTCTGTGGGGCTGCCACCCGCTGACATCACACTGATCGTGGCCATCGACTGGGTCCTGTAAGTGTCTGACCATGAGAGTGTTTGTGGACTGGGTCCTGTAAGTATCTGACCGTGAGAGTGTTTGTGGACTGGGTCCTGTAAGTGTCTGACTGGGAGAGTGTTTGTGGACTGTGTCCTGTAAGTGTCTGACCGTGAGAGTGTTTGTGGACTGGGTCCTGTAAGTGTCTGACCGTGAGAGTGTTTGTGGACTGGGTCCTGTAAGTGTCTGACCGTGAGAGTGTTTGTGGACTGGGTCCTGTAAGTGTCTGACCGTAAGAGTGTTTGTGGACTGGGTCCTGTAAGTGTCTGACCGTGAGAGTGGTTGGGGACTGAGTTCTGTAAGTGTCTGACCGTGAGAGTGTTTGTGTCTGGCAGGGATCGTTTCAGGACCATGATCAATGTGTTGGGAGACGCTCTGGCTGCAGGCATCATGTGTCACCTCTGTAAGAAGGACTTTGAGAGGAGGGAGTCAAACGCTAACTCTGCTCGGGTAACAGCTCTATACCAGCTTTACACTGACCCCAGCCCTAACCCCTCTACAATACAACTATATACCAGCTTTACACTGACCCCAGCCCTAACCACTCCACAATACAAATATATACCAGCTTTACACTGACCCCAGCCCTAACCCCTCTACAATACAACTATATACCACCTTTACACTGACCCCACCCCTAACCCCTCTACAATACAACTATATACCACCTTTACACTGACCCCAGCCCTAACCCCTCTACAATACAACTATATACCACCTTTACACTGACCCCAGCCCTAACCTCTCTACAATACAACTATATACCAGCTTTACACTGACCCCAGCCCTAACCCCTCTACAATACAACTATATACCAGCTTTACACTGACCCCAGCCCTAACCACTCCACAATACAAATATATACCAGCTTTACACTGACCCCAGCCCTAACCCCTCTACAATACAACTATATACCACCTTTACACTGACCCCAGTCCTAACCCCTCTACAACACAACTATATACCACCTTTACACTGACCCCATCCCTAACCCCTCTACAATACAACTATATACCATATTTACACTGACCCCAGCCCTAACCCCTCTACAATACAACTATATACCACCTTTACACTCACTGACCCCAGCTCTAACCCCTCTACAATACAACTATATACTACCTTTACACTGATCCCAGCCCTAACCCCTCTACAATACAACTATATACCACATTTACACTGACCCCAGCCCTAACCCCTCTACAATACAACTATATACCACCTTTACACTCACTGACCCCAGCTCTAACCCCTCTACAATACAACTATATACTACCTTTACACTGATCCCAGCCCTAACCCCTCTACAATACAACTATATACCACCTTTACACTGACCCCAGCACTAACCCCTCTACAATACAACTCTATACCACCTTTACACTGATCCCAGCCCTAACCCCTCTACAATACAACTATATACCACCTTTACACTGACCCCAGCCCTAACCCCTCTACAATACAACTATATACCACCTTTACACTGACCCCAGCCCTAACCCCTCTACAATACAACTATATACCACCGTTACACTGACCCCAGCCCTAACCCCTCTACAATACAACTATATACCACCTTTACACTGACCCCAGCACTAACCCCTCTACAATACAACTCTATACCACCTTTACACTGACCCCAGCCCTAACCCCTCTACAATACAACTATATACCACCGTTACACTGACCCCAGCCCTAACCCCTCTACAATACAACTATATACCACCTTTACACTGACCCCAGCCCTAACCCCTCTACAATACAACTATATACTACCTTTACACTGACCCCAGCCCTAACCCCTCTACAATACAACTATATACCACCTTTACACTGACCCCAGCCCTAACCCCTCTACAATACAACTATATGCCAGCTTTACACTGACCCCAGCCCTAACCCCTCTACAATACAACTATATACTACCTTTACACTGACCCCAGCCCTAACCCCTCTACAATACAACTATATACCACCTTTACACTGACCCCAGCCCTAACCCCTCTACAATACAACTATATACTACCTTTACACTGACCCCAGACCTAACCCCTCTACAATACAACTATAT
This sequence comes from Oncorhynchus nerka, assembly GCF_034236695.1. NCBI lineage: Eukaryota > Metazoa > Chordata > Actinopteri > Salmoniformes > Salmonidae > Oncorhynchus > Oncorhynchus nerka. The sequence continues at coordinate 21,992,216 of NC_088397.1, read as the reverse complement.
ACCACCTTTACACTGACCCCAGCCCTAACCTCTCTACAATACAACTATATACCACCTTTACACTGACCCCAGCCCTAACCCCTCTACAATACAACTATATACCACCTTTACACTGACCCCAGCCCTAACCCCTCTACAATACAACTATATACTACCTTTACACTGACCCCAGCCCTAAGCCCTCTACAATACAACTCTATAATACCAGGATTTAGTGTGTTTGAATCTGCTCTTCGACTAACTGTGTTCTCTCTCTATTTCTCTCTCTCTGTGTGTGTGTTCTGTGTTTGTGTTTTGTGCAGAGGGACACAGTGATCTCCTTCGGTGGCCAGAGTGTCCAGAGTTGTGCCCTGTCCGAGGCTCCTCTCATGGACTATGCCCATCGCTGTGACTATGTCTACGAGGTGGAAGGTGACTGTGTCACAGAGAGATCTGGCCCCACTTACAACCTGTGTCAAGTTTAGGAGAAACCTGTTCCCTCTTACAATCTTTGACCTGTGTTACAAAGAAACCGGTCCCCGGCTGCAACCCGTATCACAGAGAAACCGGTCCCCGGCTGCAACCCGTATCACAGAGAAACCGGTCCCCGGCTGCAACCCGTATCACAGAGAAACCGGTCCCCGGCTGCAACCCGTATCACAGAGAAACCGGTCCCCGGCTGCAACCCGTATCACAGAGAAACACAGAGAAACCGGTCCCCGGCTGCAACCCGTATCACAGAGAAACCGGTCCCCGGCTGCAACCCGTATCACAGAGAAACCGGTCCCCGGCTGCAACCCGTATCACAGAGAAACCGGTCCCCGGCTGCAACCCGTATCACAGAGAAACCGGTCCCCGGCTGCAACCCGTATCACAGAGAAACCGGTCCCCGGCTGCAACCCGTATCACAGAGAAACCGGTCCCCGGCTGCAACCCGTATCACAGAGAAACCGGTCCCCGGCTGCAACCCGTATCACAGAGAAACCGGTCCCCGGCTGCAACCCGTATCACAGAGAAACCGGTCCCCGGCTGCAACCCGTATCACAGAGAAACCGGTCCCCGGCTGCAACACGTATCACAGAGAAACCGGTCCCCGGCTGCAACCCGTATCACAGAGAAACCGGTCCCCGGCTACAACCCGTATCACAGAGAAACCGGTCCCCGGCTGCAACCCGTATCACAGAGAAACCGGTCCCCGGCTACAACCCGTATCACAGAGAAACCGGTCCCCGGCTGCAACCCGTATCACAGAGAAACCGGTCCCCGGCTACAACCCGTATCACAGAGAAACCGGTCCCCGGCTGCAACCCGTATCACAGAGAAACCGGTCCCCGGCTGCAACCCGTATCACAGAGAAACCGGTCCCCGGCTGCAACCCGTATCACAGAGAAACGGTCCCCGGCTGCAACACGTATCACAGAGAAACCGGTCCCCGGCTGCAACCCGTATCACAGAGAAACCGGTCCCCGGCTACAACCCGTATCACAGAGAAACCGGTCCCCGGCTGCAACCCGTATCACAGAGAAACCGGTCCCCGGCTACAACCCGTATCACAGAGAAACCGGTCCCCGGCTGCAACCCGTATCACAGAGAAACCGGTCCCCGGCTGCAACCCGTATCACAGAGAAACCGGTCCCCGGCTGCAACCCGTATCACAGAGAAACCGGTCCCGGCTACAACCCGTATCACAGAGAAACCGGTCCCCGGCTGCAACCCGTATCACAGAGAAACCGGTCCCCGGCTGCAACCCGTATCACAGAGAAACCGGTCCCCGGCTGAAACCCGTATCACAGAGAAACCGGGCCCGGCTGCAACCCGTATCACAGAGAAACGGTCCCCGGCTGCAACCCGTATCACAGAGAAACCGGTCCCCGGCTGCAACCCGTATCACAGAGAAACCGGTCCCCGGCTGAAACCCGTATCACAGAGAAACCGGGCCCCGGCTGCAACCCGTATCACAGAGAAACCGGTCCCCGGCTGCAACCCGTATCACAGAGAAACCGGTCCCCGGCTGCAACCCGTATCACAGAGAAACCGGTCCCCGGCTGCAACCCGTATCACAGAGAAAACGGTCCCCGGCTGCAACCCGTATCACAGAGAAACCGGTCCCCGGCTACAACCCGTATCACAGAGAAACCGGTCCCCGGCTGCAACCCGTCCCCTTCTACATGTTGTCACAAACAAACCCGTCCCCCGCTACAAACTGTTTGGTCTGAGACACTTTCACTGGACAGACAGCAGGGGGCGCTGCCCGCCTTCAACAGAGACCTTTCTATTCACATGAATATACATAGAGTTGTCCTGATATCAATGGCTTTGGACTGGGGAATTACAATGGGACTGGGAAACAACCCTGCACTGAAACAGAGTTTGCACTTTTCTGATGTGCATTTATCAGGAGTTGACTATAACGTCTTCATAATGTTCTCTGATGAATCAGTTGGTTGATGATGTGCTCACACCACTAATTGTCGTGCGGTTGATTCCTGCACATGCAGTAAGTCGCTTTGGTAAATGTTCAACTTTTTACTGTCTGATGATCACACCTGTGCCATGATGAGGAAGCAGGTTTTCCTCATCATTTTGTGACTGGCTATCTAGGCTACTGTAACCTACCAGTGACAGGGACTTACTTATACAGTAGGTCCACTAGGGTGCATGTTATGTCCGAGTCAGTTTTCCTTCTTTAGCTCAATGCAGATTCCGCTCAGGACACCATTTTGGTGCCACAATGTACTGCAGCACAGAGCACTTTTTAGGCAACCAGGTGGCATTGTGGACACCATTTTGGTTCAATGTGCTGCTGACTGTGAAGATAGATGACAAGCACTTTCAGAGTTTTTTTGAAACCTTGTTTGGTATCAGAATGGTTATAGATACTTGCATGATGATGCGATATTTAGGGCAGGAGTATTCAACTCTGACCCTACGAGGTCCAGAGCCTGAAGGTTTTCTGTTCTACCTGATCATTCATTACACCCATCTGGTGTCCCGGGTCTAAATCAGGCCCTGATTAGAGGGGAACAATGAAAACATGCAGTGGAACTGACTTCTGAGGTCCAGAGTTGAGTTTGAGGGTTCTAGAGATATAACAGTAGTTTAAAACAAATGTGAGTGTGACTACTGATTATTTAGAAATAGTTTTTCTTTTTTTTAATGGTTTAAACTTAAATGTTTAATTTGCACATTTTTCATTTTTATTTTGCAGTTAGGTTTTGGAGTTGCCTTAAAATGTTCTTAATAACTGGTCACCGTTGCTGAGAATGTTGCAACCACGAAAGTGCTGAAATTGACAGAACTTAATACTGAAAATGTGTTTAAATATAGTCAGTGACTAGGGGTAAATCCTCTCATCGTTACCTCTGTTAACCTAATTATAACAAATACAGAAAGGTTAACTGATATTTCAATGTCTTATTGGTAGATTTACTGTAGATTTCACTAATGTACATCTTTGACCACCTAGGATCTAGAAGAAACGTCAATGTTTTTACATACAAATGAAAATGACTGTGGTGTCCATGCAAGATACTTGTCTTGAACATTATGTTCTAATCCAATTTGAAATGTAATGATTTGAGCATAACTTTCCCCCTACCTCACAGTACACACAATAAGCCAAAAGGACGATCCTGCTGAGCTTTATAAAGCTTACAGATATTTTATTCAAAGTAATTGTGTGTTAGACAAGTTCTGAACAGGCCTTCCTTCAAAACCAAACAGAGGAAATCAAAATGAATCTATTAAAAAAGTCAAAAGGAACACACTCCAACACACAAAAAAATGTACAAACATGTAAAACTACATACAAGTCAAATAAATTACGTCTTTGTGCCTCCACTGCTGTTGCCAGGTTCTTCCATCTCTCCCACATAAATTAAGGCTAAAAACAGAGGTTAACCATAATCTATTTACTCCAGTAAACCCACTAGCATTTCAACATAGCATTTCAACATAGCATTACTGAGAAGCTAGCAAAGCAAGAGCTGATTAGTAGAACTCAATAGAAAAATATCAAAAGGATGAGAACAAAGAGTCAAGCAAGTGAACCACTCCCCCTCTAGTGGTCATTTCTGGTTCAGAATAACCACTCCTCCTCTAGTAGTCATTTCTGGTTCAGAATAACCACTCCTCCTCTAGTGGTCATTTCTGGTTCAGAATAACCACTCCCCCTCTAGTGGTCATTTCTGGTTCAGAATAACCACTCTCTCTAGTGGTCGTTTCTGGTTCAGAATAACCACTCTCTCTAGTGGTCGTTTCTGGTTCAGAATAACCACTCTCTCTAGTGGTCGTTTCTGGTTCAGAATAACCACTCCTCCTCTAGTGGTCGTTTCTGGTTCAGAATAACCACTCTCTCTAGTGGTCGTTTCTGGTTCAGAATAACCACTCCCCCTCTAGTGGTCATTTCTGGTTCAGAATAACCACTCTCTCTAGTGGTCGTTTCTGGTTCAGAATAACCACTCTCTCTAGTGGTCGTTTCTGGTTCAGAATAACCACTCTCTCTAGTGGTCGTTTCTGGTTCAGAATAACCACTCTCTCTAGTGGTCGTTTCTGGTTCAGAATAACCACTCTCTCTAGTGGTCGTTTCTGGTTCAGAATAACCACTCTCTCTAGTGGTCGTTTCTGGTTCAGAATAACCACTCTCTCTAGTGCAGTTTCTGTTTCAGAATAACCACTAGTACAGTTTCTGGTCCAGATTTTTTTTTAAAGACCCACCACATATTGCATGCACTCTGTTCAGGACTGTTCCACGAGAAACAACTTCTCCTTAAACAAACAATCTTCTTCTCCCTAAAAAAAATGTATAGTGACTAACTTGAGGCCTACAGAGAGGATATTCCTGTGACAGGAGCGGTATTTTTTGTCCACGTGTGGAAACTAGTACGGCTTTACAGATCTGAAGACAGAGATCACAATACCTTTAGAAGAGAGAGAGAATTATAAAGTCTGGTTACTAGGCTGTTCCAAGAACCCAGATGAAGCCTACTCCTGGACATAAAATCATGCTCAATGGAGAATCTCTATTGAATGTCCAGGAGACAAGGCCCTACTTTTCTAAAACAAGTGTCACCCATTATGGTGAAGGTTAGGACTGTGTAAGGGTAAACTGATCCTAGATCTGCTGCAGCAGGAAACTAAACTAACCAACTGTGTTGTGGCGCTGCTGTAGTCAGTTACTTACTCTCCGACAGACTACAGTACTACACTCTCAAACCTACATAGGAAAGCCCTTGGTGATGAAAAGTGCACAAAGATATGTTAAAAACAGATGTAGGAATATTCGCTTGATGGAAAAACCAACCCCCAGTCTTCTTCCTGAAACGTCACTTGAATATGCCTGGGTTTAGCTTTCTTTAACCCAAGTTTTTCGGTTATTGCACATTCCTAAAATGGCAGACAGTTTCTCAGGATGACTGTGTTTGTTGGCTGCAAGGCAGATCAAAGGTCCATGAGTGAAACCGCCTCCTGCAGTACCTGTATTAGAACAGACTATTCCTTATGGGTTCATCAGTAACTCCTACATCCTAATAACATGAAACAAGACTTTCAGTACCTCAACTGGAGGACTCCCATCTTTGAAAGCCCTCTGCCTCATGGTTCACACACAAGTTTGAATGGAAAATAAGGCCAACGTCTGAGGTGTTTTACAACGGAGACTGCATCCTCTTGCCCTTCAGAGCATCTTAGAGAGTCAAACTAAACCTTATGATGTTGGCCATTCAAACGTCCTGTAATATCCCAATGGGAATGGAGTGAGTAGTGTCATACTGTAGTATCATCATAATAGCAGTCTGGTGTCTGTAGCTTCCCTCAGCTTCTACAATCAAAAGAGAAAACCCCAAAGAAAATCCACAAACCAAAACCTGAAGAAATAAAAGAAACAAAACCAAAACGAGTCAAATCTAAATAAAATTTAATGATTGCATGTTCAAAGTAAAACAATCAAAACAAAAGGACCAAAAACAGAACCAAAGCAAAAGAAATCTCTATACCAAAAAAAATAATCACAAAGGCCATAAATTCTTCGTTAGCTCGAGATGAGCAGTAAAAAACAACTCAACTCTCCGATCAGTGGTCTACGCTTCGACGAAAAAAGAAAAGTTAGTCTCTCAAAGAAAATTCAAGAAAATCATCAAAGAGAACTTTCTTTTCTACAAAAACAGCAAACTGGATGAGAGAGAGAGAGAGCTGTGTTGCTCCACTCTTGTTAGATTCAGCCTTAGTAGCGGTTGTTCAGATGTCCAAACTATTAGTGGTAAGGGGAAATGAGTCATAACGGTAAGCATCTTCCCTATTCACAAAGCTTCTCAGAGGACTCAATGCTGATCTAAGATCAGCTCCTCTCGGTCCATATAAATCATACTTATTTATGATCCTAGATCAGCATGTGAATACGGGCCCTGGGATCATACCCTTCCATTTCTTTGGTCCTTCTTAAACATGTTCCTACTTTAAAATCTCCAGACCCCTTTTTTTTTTTTTTACATGGCCTCTCAGAGTCAACTTTTAAAAGACCCCCAAAACGGGACACACATGCTGCTATGTAAATGGTACCATCCAGTACCTAACATGAGGCGTATAAAACTGATTCCGCACGGTGAGAGAAGACCAATGTATGGTTGACGTCAAAACAGCCGACTATCGCGCTGACATTATATAATAAGGATTTTAAAAAGTGCTTTCCTTTTAGAATGGCTGGAGACAGTGGATGGCTTGACAGGGTGGGTAACTTAAGTCATCTATTTCTACACTGGAACCAGAGTCTAAGACCGCATGCTTCCTCCTACAGTGGGGAACTAGACGTATGACTGTAGCACATCCTTCTCCAAGTCCCTACCGTGGTCCTACCATTCATATGGCACATAGCGACACTAGTTTAGTCTCACAGGAAAAACAATCTAGTCTTGAATTGTGAAATTGGTCACCATATCAGGATAAACATTGAGAACTGCGTTTGGAACATCCCAAAGCATGAGTAAAAAAAAAAAAAAAACAAGAGAAATATCAAACTCAGCCTAGACTCTGTTAGACTAGTACAAAGATGCAGAGTGAGAATGGGCTTGGTGAGATAACAATAAAAACAAGTTTGTTTTGTCAAACTGAGGCAATTCACCCTCCATATTAGAAGCCTGGGGTGAGGTTTCTCTCCTCCCTCTATCACCCCACCTCCCTCTTCTCTCTCTACTTGTGGCCTTTGCTGGTCTTGAACGACACCTGTAGGATCTTGTCCCCAAGGCGGTAACCGTTGAGGCTGCCGATCGCCATGGCGGCCTCCTCGTAGTTCGTCATGGTAACAAAGCCAAAACCTTTGCACTTGTTGGTGTTGAAGTCGCGGATGACCTTGACGTTGGTGACGGCGCCGAAGGGCCCGAACATCTGCCATAGGATGCCCTCGTCGGCGTCCTGGCCCAGGTTGTAGATGAAGATGCACCAGCCAGAGGTGGCGTTCCCCGGCACACTCACCCCAGACATACCGCTCATATGGTCCACAGACATGGGAGAAAACCTGGGGGAGGACAGAGGGGGCTAGGGTTATCACTCTGTCTCTCTTCACACTAATTTTAGAGAACCTGAGAGGGGACAACGCTTCAGTGTGTGTGTGTTACCTGAATCTCTGAGCCTGGTGGTGAACTGGCCCTCCAAAGCGGCGTCCCTGGTTGTGGTAGAGCTGAGATATGAGCTGAGTGTTCTTGGCCTGGTTGGGGCTGGCAGCAAACTTCACTGTGATTGGCTCAGCGGATCCGGGGGGTTTCTGTCCGTTCAGGTCTTTGATGGCGTCCTCAGCCTCCGCTCGCTTGTCAAACCGGATGAACGCCACCCCCCGAGACAGGCCTGGGAAAAGACATGGACAGGTTCAGCTGAGAGACAGACGAACACAGCGAGGCCTGGTTCTAGAGTGTGTCTGTGTGGTCCTACCAGAGGCCTGGTCGACCAGCACACGGGAGTTGATGATGCGTCCGTAGCGAGCGAACATGTCCTCCACGTCTTTCTGGGTCATGGTCTTGGGCAGGCCACTGATGTACAGGTTGGCATCTTTAATGGTGTCAGAGCTCGGCCGCGCATATGAAACCTAACACCAGAGGGCAGCACAGAGCACATTTAACACCACTGACAATACCCTCAATAGTACACACTGATTACACACAACCCTGAATTATATCTAGCCAGAAATGAGAAATTACTTTCAATAAAAAGTGGTTATTGGAAGGTTGTTTTAATTATGTTTGTATATTTTTATGCAATCTTGGCAAATTAATGTTTGTAATTGCCTTATGTTTTGAATTTACAAAATCATGAGTTTACTTTTATAAAGCCTTCATGAGTAATGTCTCCAAAACTAGAAAATTAAAAAGTGAAAAGGTGCCTTGACTGACCATTGTGGCTTTTACGTAGATAAACCATTCCCTTAGTAAGCTGTGGTGGGCAATATCGAAGTTTCAAAATTACATAAACAACTATTATAGTACCAAAATCAACACCGGGAAAAACATTCTCAGGAGTGATTTTTTCTCTCTCGTACCAAACTTAAAATTATAAATTAACGGGTAAAAATGTCAACCTGAAGTAGTGGTGCTGAATAAGGAAATTAAAATCAAGTTTAGTCCTCAATAAGGCTGAAAATACGGTTGCACTTCTCTACTCCATCCGTCAGAAGCGGGGCCAGTGATCTATCAGACCTGTCTAATATAGACCCACACTAACGCCGATTCACAAATCCAACCCTAAACTATTGGCACTACATGCTCATCTGAAACGATTGGGTTGGTATTTGCAAAGGGCAAAGAAAGGCTAACATAACACCATATTGCTAACACCCACACAATCCTTTCAGATCCATAGGAGGGCCTAGGAGGAAGCGTCTAGGGGTGGATTTGACAGTCAGCCTCAGTAGAGAAGGGCTAGTTTAAATGACACGACATGGTTGGGTTGACATAGTACTGTAGGAACACCTTATTGCACGTTACCTTGATAGTTTTAGACTGTAGCCTTAGTCCATTCAGAGTATTGATAGCTCTTTCTGCATCGCTAGGGGTAAGATAGTTAACAAATCCGTACCCTAAACTGTGGCCTAGAGAAAAAAAAAGGAAAACAATAAAATAAAATAAAAAAACGTTGTATAGTTTCAAATAAATCGGCACACTGGTCAAATAAATGATTAAACAAAACAAATCTACACAATGCATGCTAGTCGTAAAACAAGTAACAAAGAAATAGGCTTCAACCAAACTGGACTGTTTTCCTGGAATAAGGAAAGCCGAGCCCATCACGGACAGATCGAGAGCATGGGTAAATATCTACACCAACAGCCTTATACAAAACGACTATGTGGAATACCTCATAAAGTTCAGGAGGACAAATGTTCAAATTGCAGCGAGACATAGTCCTAAACAGAACATATGACATGAAGCTGTTTGCATAGATACTACAAATATCTCACCACAAAGTTACTAGTGAGCATGTCAAAGATGTCTGTCTCATCAGCAGTTCTCATACACCTACAAGAGGCAGACAGGGCAGTATACCACTGACTGGTTGGCTTGAACAAACATGTTATGGAGGTGCCCGTCGTAATATCTCAACAATTATGGGGGTCCCCACGGTTTGTTAAAAGGTACCCGAGTCGTGTTCGGTAGGACGCAACATAGCAAAATGTTCAAACACGCCCCTGTAAAATGTGAGCCATACACGCAGACCAACTCCTCCATCCATTCTACTCCAAGGTCAAAGGTCACACACCTGTAGTGCATTGTGGGACAAGGTGTTCCGTACCTGCCACTTTGTCCCGTATGAGCTTGGCGGACTCCACCTCGCCAATGCTGCTGAAGAGGCTGCGTAGCTCGTCCTGGCTCATGCTCTGGGGAAGGTAGTTGACTATCAGGTTGGTCTTGGCATCCGTCACCTCATCTCCTCCTCCCATGTGATCCTCGTAGCCGTTGGACATGTCATACACCTCCTGGGGAGGGAGGGAGGGGAGAGAGAGGGGGGCACAGTTAAGGAAGAGAAACAGGCATTCGGAAGTAAACCAGCATGGCTGAAACGTCAACGGGATGCAGATTTTAAAATCATAAAAGGAAAACAATAATATAACATTTTTCCAAATTCTACACGCAACATTGTAAACATAGTATCCTAATCTACAGAGCCGAATTACGCCCCAGATGTAGGAGCACCATGGTGGATGGCAGCAGTGACTGTAGCTCCTCTTACCCACAAGTTAATCACCTGCAGTACTTTCACAGCCAGACTCAACTCTCAGCTACTCTCCACATAATCATGGACAAGGCATTATTATTATTTTTTTTAAACACGCCTATACCCAGCCAGCTCCGACACTGCTCTGGGATAAGAGGTTGAGATCCAGAGACCACAAACGTCACAGAACATTGGGATGATTCTGTGGTGTAGAATGGAGAAACTCCCAGTCAGCCCCAACACATTTCATTTATTTCTGCAGCGTTCTAAACAACTTCATCCCACTAACCAAGCCTGGTTGTTGTGGTCTGACAAGAGTTCTAAACCAGGGGTAATCAACCATTCATTCCGGAGAATCTTTGAGCCATTGATTAGTAGAAACAGCCATCATGGATGTTAGAACAGGCCTTGTGAGCTTTTTCATATGTAAGAAAATGTACCTGTGTGACTGCTAGCCAAATAGGCTTGCACTTCTGTTGTGAACTGATGAAAATTAAGCTATTTTCTGCAGAATGTGTTGCACTAATGTGTTTTCTATGAAGCAAAACGATAGTTGCACCCCCCCCTCGATCACTCTATTGAATCAACAACAAACAACTACTTTCAATATAAAACTCAGGTGAAATAGTTTAAAACAGATTTTTTTTATGGCCTGCGTTTTGAAAATGCAGATATCTGAACTCCAATGCTACCCCTGCCCAGTGGGAAGCGGGTTAGCTAGCTGCTACCACCGATCTGAACATTGCATCCCCTTGACCAGGCCTCAGTGCTGTTTTCTGACAGCCCCTCAATGAATGGAGCGCCATTTGATTGTGCATTCTGTGGGGTAAGACAGTTAGCCATCCAGCAGGCCCTTGGATGAATGAAACTCCTGTATTTCACTAGTAAACATGACCAATACTGATGGGTCTGACTGAGGATAATTTCTATGCCTTTTTCTCTACTTGCGAGCAATAATAAATATTTATACCAGTATGTTAATAAGTGTAGGTACTCAAACACTTCCTCTTATGATGCTTGTGTTATAGAGTGATATTGAAACCCCAGTGTTAAATTCAAATCTTATTGGTCACATACACATGGTTAGCAGATGTTCATTCGAATGTAACAAAATGCTTGTGCTTCTAGTTCCGACCGTGCAGTAATATCTAACAAGTAATTTAACAATTTCACAACAACTACCTTATACACACAAGTGTAAAGGAATGAATAAGAATATGTACATATAAATATGGATGAGCGATGGCCGAACGGCATAGGAAAGATGCAGTAGATGGTATAGAGTACAGTATAATCCTATGAGATGAGTAATGTAGGATATGTAAACATTATATAAAGTGGCATTGTTTAAAGTGACTAGTGATACATTTATTACATCCTATTTTTAATTATCAATACATTTGAAAACCATGGGCAAAAGCGTAACATATTAACGCAATCTGATTAAATAGCTAGCTAGCTAGATTACAGTTGTTACAATATAATTACTTTAGGACTGATCTAGATCCTCCCCTAATGGGAAAAGTCATACTCACTTTTAGGTACCTGATGTGGCCTCTTCGAACAGCCATGAAGACCCCTCGCTGCTCCCAAAGCTGGAGGAGGTATCGCAAACAAAATAATGTATATGGGACCAACAAACAAAAATAGGGATGAGGAGGGGGTAGGGTTTGTTTTCAAACTAAATTAATAATGAGCTAAACAAAAACGAAACGGTAAATTGGGCCTCCCACTTCTGGCGCACCTGTGAAGAAGAGCAGAGCATTATTTTGTTAGTCCCTGAGTGGCTAACTAGCCTACGACCACTGAGCTATTACGACTGTTATCTTGATGACGTATGATTTGTGGCATGTTTCATTAGCAACCAGACTATACACAGTAGCTAGCTAGCACGTTGGCGAACTAACATATTAGCCAACTACTGTAACTAGATTTGGCCTGTTTGTGGCTAACGTTGCCTCATCGAGCACTACGGTAGACAAATGAGAGCAAAACATTCCAACCGCAACGTTAGTTACTAGTTTGTGTGAGTTAGCTAACGTTAGTACCTAGCGAGTTATATAAATATCTAGCAACTATTTACGCCAGGGGGCGTGAACACGTTGGTTGCTTACTAGCTGGCTAGTTAATAACTAGCTAGCAGCAGCTACTACTACTTTCCTAACTGCAAAAGGAAGAAAATAACATTCGCAAACGCAAAGCAAATGGACATTGCCATGCTAATTAGCGAACACATTGCTACGGGAAAACGTTAGCTAACTAGGCCACATGCCCACCGTTCCCTTATTTTCGCGAGCATGTGTTGAATGCGGTCCCTCTCCCCCACCTAAAACTCCGACACCTTGTTCAGGGCCTTGTTAGCTACAGTTAGCCACCTAGCTAGATTAGCCAAGCTGGCAAAAAATTGCTCAAATATCATTCTGTGGTTAGCTATCTGGCACTGGTGGGGCCTCCAAACCCGCATTTCTGGCATTCGGCTTTGTTGTAGCAGAGCAAAATGGTAAATCAACAACTGGATTACTACAACATAGCTAGTTCGACAAACATATAGCTAATTTACCAGCTTTTTGTCGTTGGTGCTTTCGCTGTTCTTGCGTTCCGTGTTTTTTTAGCTAGCTAACGTTAGCTGACAGCTCCTTCTCGCAGGCACCAAAACCAAGAGGACCGCTGACGAAAGCAGATCCACGCCCACCTCTGCAGATGATTTGTTACTGCCCTTGCCAATTACAGATGTGGCACTTTATGTCCTCAGGGTCAATTTGAGGGATTTTATTTAAACATATATGTTTAAATAAAATATATATATGTTTAAATAAATAAAATAAAAATATATAAAGTTCATAGTACAATCAGAACACCTCTCTATCAAGTATTTTAGCTACTTTTCAGATGCATTTTATACCTCAATTTCACTGTTTTGTCCTTGTCCCTGACCCAGACTTTTGAACTTCTATTGTTTTTCCATCAGAACACATTATTACCCATATCATGTTATCTACTAAAGTGTCAATTAAATAAAACTTATATCAATATTTATTGTGAGTATGCCCTTTATATTGTTTTTTTTTTAATACAAAATATACCTGTCCTTTGAGGGCAAATTCCTTTAATTTTTTTCAAGAGAATGTTAATTTAGTTACACTGAAGCACATGGCTGCAGCAGACAGTTGTTCCAGATGTGATGTAAATATTGTTTGTGTAGAGAATATTTTTGACAGTCATTTCCAAACAGGCTATAATTTCTTGTAGATTGTTTTATAAACACTGACAACTAAAATATTGTGTTATGTGTATTATTATTATTAATAATAATAAGGCCAGCATCCCGGAGACGCCTCTTCACTGTTGACGTCAAGACTGGTGTTTTGCAGGTACTATTTAATGAAGCTGCCAGTTAAGGACTTGTGAGGCGTCTGTTTCTCAAACTAGACCCTAATGTACTTGTCCTCTTGCTCAGTTTTGCACTGGGGCCTCCCCCAAAAAATAATCAATCTCAAATTTACTTATAACGCCCTTCGTACATCTACTGATATCTCAAAGTGCTGTACAGAAACCCAGCCTAAAACCCCAAACAGCAAGCAATGCAGGTGTAGAAGCACGGTGGATAGGAAAAAACTCCCTAGAAAGGCCAAAACCTAGGAAGAAACTTAGAGAGGAACCAAGCTATGAGGGGTGGCCAGTCCTCTTCTGGCTGTGGCGGTGGAGATTATAACAGAACATGGCCAAGATGTTCATAAATGACCAGCATGGACAAATAATAATAATCACAGTAGTTGTCGAGGGTTCAGCAAGTCAGCACCTCAGGAGTAAATGTCAGTTGGCTTTTCATAGCCGATCATTAAAAGTATCTCTACCACTCCTGCTGTCTCTAGAGAGTTGAAAACAGCAGGTCTGGGACAGGTAGCACGTCCGGTGAACAGGTCAGGATTCCATAGTCGCAGGCAGAACAGTTGAAACTGGAGCAGCAGCACGGCCAGGTGGACTGGGGACAGCAAGGAGTTATCATGCCAGGTAGTCCTGAGGCATGGTCCTAGGGCTCAGGTCCTCAGAGAGAGAGAAAGAAAGAGAGAATTAGAGAGAGCATACTTAAATTCACACAGGACACCGGATAAGACAGAAGAAGTACTCCAGATATAACAAACTGACCCTAGCCCCCTGACACAAACTACTGCAGCATAAACACTGGAGGCTGAGACAGGAGGGATCAGGAGACACTCTTTCTATTCTGGTTAGGGCCAGTTTGCTCTATTCTGTGAAGGGAGTAGTACACAGCGTTGTATGACATTTTTCAGTTTCTTGGCAATTTCTCACATGGAATAGCCTTCATTTCTCAGAACAAGAATAGACTGACGAGTTTCAGAAGAAAGGTCTTTGTTTCCAGCCATTTTGAGCCTGTAATCGAACCCACAAATGCCGATGCTCCAGATACTCAACTAGTCTAAAGAAGGACAGTTTTATTGATTCTTTAAAATCAGACAAACAGTTTTCAGCCATGATAACATAATTGCAAATGGGTTTTCTAATGATCAATTAGACTTTTAAAATGATAAACTGGATTAGCTGACACAATGTGCCATTAGAACACAGGAGTGATGTTTGCTGATAATGGGCCTCTGTACGCCTACGTAAATATTCCATCAAAATAAAAATCGGCCGTGTCCAGCTACAATAGTCAATTACAACATTAACAATGTCTACATTGTATTTCTGATCAATTTTAATGGACAAAAAAATGATTTGCTTTTCTTTCAAAAACAAGGACAAGTGATCCCTGCATTTATCGGATATTATTTCTAGACAAATCAAAGACAATTATAATACTGTTCAAAATGGTGTTTCAATAACTTTTAATTTGCCCAGCTACAAAGTTGAAATCAAATGTTAGCCACACAGCACAGTATCAACCAGTCAATTACTCAAAAGCCATGCAGGGTAGTTTAAAAATGTCATTAGTATAGAATCTGCAAGACATGTGACAATTTTGATGGAGTGGTTTCTTTAACCAGCATGTATCTACATCAGTGAACAAAATCAAACAAACCAAAACAGAGGCCATTACATATTCCAGTTGATCCTTATGAAACAAAGGAATTGTCCCTCCCCTAGAGAGCAGTCTTTTTAAATAGTTCTTACACTAAAAGGGCATTATCAGCATTTTCACAATTCCATAGTATTCTCCCAACCTCAGTGTGAGGACCAGGGCTGGTGTGTGTGTGTGTATACACCTTTGGAAATATTATATAAAACACAGGAAAATCACGTGTGACAGTACTGGGCCTTTAAGGTCCACAGCATCATGAACTTGACCAAGTTCCAGGACATAGTATACCTAAAGTAGATTCTCAGTCCAGCATACTTTCTGCCACTCCCTGTCCAGTATTCCATACTCCCTGTCCAGTATTCCATACTCCCTGTCCAGTATTCCATACTCCCTGTCCAGTATTCCATACTCCCTGTCCAGTATTCCATACTCCCTGTCCAGTATTCCATACTCCCAGTCCAGTATTCCATACTCCAACAGAGGCTGGTCCCTCATCAGCTGAGCCACACTCATAAACCTTACAGTCAGAGAGAGTGAGACTAGTATGGCACTACTGTACCTGATCTTGTCCAATAAGAAACACACATCTTTATTTTCTGTTGTAAAATGTTCTGCTACATGACCCTTATGTTGTTCCACTATACCCCACAGTGCCCTCTAGTGGTTCTCAGCTCCACTAGCGCCACTGCCAGAGATGACCAGATGATGAAGTACAGAACAAAAAGCAAGGCCTCCTCCAGCTTCACCTGGCAGCCCTGAGGGAGAGGACACACACAACTGGGTAAGGAGAGTGACATCTCTCTGGAATGAAATGCTGCCCAACTGTGCATGTACGTACATACATTTGGATCACCACAGAGGGCCAGGGCTGGTGTGTGTGTATCTTTGGATATAGTGTCCAGGGCTGGTGTGTGTGTATCTTTGGATATAGTGGCCAGGGCTGGTGTGTGTGTATCTTTGGATATAGTGTCCAGGGCTGGTGTGTGTGTATCTTTGGATATAGTAGCCAGGGCTGGTGTGTGTGTATCTTTGGATATAGTGGCCAGGGCTGGTGTGTGTGTATCTTTGGATATAGTGGCCAGGGCTGGTGTGTGTGTGTGTATCTTTGGATATAGTGTCCAGGGCTGGTGTGTGTGTGTATCTTTGGATATAGTGTCCAGGGCTGGTGTGTGTGTGTATCTTTGGATATAGTGGCCAGGGCTGGTGTGTGTGTATCTTTGGATATAGTGTCCAGGGCTGGTGTGTGTGTATCTTTGGATATAGTAGCCAGGGCTGGTGTGTGTGTGTGTATCTTTGGATATAGTGTCCAGGGCTGGTGTGTGTGTATCTTTGGATATAGTGGCCAGGGCTGGTGTGTGTGTATCTTTGGATATAGTAGCCAGGGCTGGTGTGTGTGTATCTTTGGATATAGTAGCCAGGGCTGGTGTGTGTGTATCTTTGGATATAGTGTCCAGGGCTGGTGTGTGTGTATCTTTGGATATAGTAGCCAGGGCTGGTGTGTGTGTATCTTTGGATATAGTAGCCAGGGCTGGTGTGTGTGTATCTTTGGATATAGTGTCCAGGGCTGGTGTGTATGTATCTTTGGATATAGTGTCCAGGGCTGGTGTGTGTGTATCTTTGGATATAGTAGCCAGGGCTGGTGTGTGTGTATCTTTGGATATAGTAGCCAGGGCTGGTGTGTGTGTATCTTTGGATATAGTGTCCAGGGCTGGTGTGTGTGTATCTTTGGATATAGTGTCCAGGGCTGGTGTGTGTATCTTTGGATATAGTAGCCCGGGCAGCTCTAGGGTACCATTACAGGTGTGGTAGGTGGAATTACAGCAGCTGTGAGGCACACTGCCCTGCCCACTGTGGTTAAACCAGGGCGTGGTCAACCAGTCACGGTAGTCATAGATTCCTCAGCACTGCAACTGGAGAGGATTCACATCACAGTCATTAGATCAGTTCAGATCCCCCCCACCTCTTTCTGTGTGGGGTCCACAGCATCGGAGTCTAGGTCCTGACTGCTTCCTGTGTATCTTTGAAAGACACTACTGAAGGGAACCAGCTCTGAGTCCACCTGAAAGCAGGTCAGTCACATCATGTCTCGCTCCATCCACCAACACCACGTTGCACCACAGACTGTCCAGGAGTTGGCGGATGCTTTAGTCCAGGTCTGGGAGGAGATCCCTCAGGAGACCATCCACCACCTCATCAGGAGCATGCCCAGGCGTTGTAGGGAGGTCATACAGGCACGTGGAGGCCACACACACTACTGAGCCTCATTTTGACTTGTTTTAAGGACATTACATCAAAGTTGGATCAGCCTGTAGTGTGGTTTTCCACTTTAATTTTGAGTGTGACTCCAAATCCAGACCTCTATGGGTTGATAAATTTGATTTCCATTGATAATTTGTGAGTGATTTTGTTGTCAGCACATTCAACTATGTAAAGAAAAAAGTATTTAATAAGAATATTTCATTCATTCAGATCTAGGATGTGTTATTTTAGTGTTCCCTTTATTTTTTTGAGCAGTCTATTTCCTTAGTCACGGGGTTTACTCCACACAGCAGAATGTCAAGTTCTACTGTGAAGAAACAAAACAAGGTGGAAAAATAAAGTCAACCAAATCAAAATCAAAAGTGTACACGCATAACTTGCCGTTATTCTCCAACCGCAACAAATTATTCAGGCATTTCTCAAAATAGAGAGAGAAGCAGCAGCATCACAGCGATAATGAAGTAAGGAAGGATTTTAAATGAACCACCTCCCACTGGGTGCCTGACAAGAGCTGGTGTATACAGCTACATGGTACATAATGTATTTTACACTGGAGCCTGCTCCTCCTCTCACGTTAATCAAACAATCGTTTTAAGTACATTTTATGTTTTAAGTAAGCAAGTGCAGACAGACAGAGATAGATGGGTGTGTGGCGCCCTCTGCTGGCTGGTGTGGACTGACATTGGTAAGAACATCCCATCTGTTATGTGCTCATCCCAGCCATCCTTGCAGTGGAATAGATCTGGCAGTTGAGAACCAGAACAGCACTCGAGTTTCTCCAATAAAGTTGATTTTCTAATAAAGTATATTGAACATGTATTTAGAAATTATGGGATTGATGATTTAATTAAATAATTGGCAATATGATACATTATGTATACAATTGGCAATACAAATACTTACAAGGAGTGATAGAACAGTAGGTATATTTAAAGGCAGAAGACCGAAGGCCGTAGGTAGTTGCGATTCATGCTGAAATTCAGTGAGTTTTTAATCATGTTTTGTGGTTAATTTAACATAACATTTATGGTGAGCTTTAAAAGTCTCGTTTTACAATTACGATTTTACAGAACAATTCCATATTTAGATTGTAAACATTTACATGTGTTCTTCTCAAAGACAACCTCCATTCTAGAAAGAAATAACAGAACTTTAGGCACTACAGCTAAAGACAGTGTATAAGCTTACGTAGTGCTACGACCATACGAACATGCATAACCAACGGAGTAGGTGACAGGCATAGGAGTGTCCAGGGTCGTGTTCAGAAGGCACAAAACAGGACAAAACATTTAGAAATGAAGGAGGTTCTACTTGGAATAAGGTGCTCATTTTCTTCACCCATTTTCAGGTGTATTCAGTCAGGTGAAACATTCTAAACCTATACATTTGCAGATAGAAAAATATGAATATGGAGCTAACCAGGTCCCTATCCTACATGATGAGAAGTGATGATCACTTCTATATTTCTATCTGAATATTCTGTAGCGCTGCGTCCTCCTGAATGGATATGAGAACCCTACACTTCCTCATCAGTCTCATTGGCTGAGTTGTGGATGTGACGGGCCAAGCAGCATCATGGTCCTCCATGTTTGTGGTTTAAGTTGTCAGCTATCAGCTGGAGGTCCAGAGTTCAACTTCATTCTAAAGATCCACAGTTCAATGCAGTGGTCTGTGTGTGTGTGTGTGTGTGTGTGTATCTTGTCCTGTGTGTGTGTGTGTGTCTTGTCCTGAGTGTGTGTGTGTGTGTGTGTGTGTATCTAGTCCTCTAGGTCCAGATCTCAGTAGGCACCATGCCCTCCTTGGTCCCAACAGAAGGCATTAGGTTCTGTTCTGAGAGGAAGTCCAGAGGGAATTGAACCAGGAACCCTCTGATCCTCCTTAGCTCCTCCTGGGCTTTACCTGGGTCAGACTGGGCCAGGCCTGGGTTCGTCTGGTAACTCTCTAACTCAGACATGTTACGAACCAGGGAGGACGGCAGGCACCGGAACACCTGGAGAGAGAGGAGGGAGGGAGAATGAGAGAGAAAAGTTAGTGTTAAAAATCTCTTTCATAAAGCAGGTTGCGCGCACACACACACACACACACACACACACACACACACACACACACACACACACACACACATACCTTCTCATAGATGGTTGCGTTGCGTCCAGCGGTGGTCATCCAGACATCCTTATAGAAGCGGTCAGAGATGGGGTCAGACACATCTATGGTCGTGTCCATATGGGCTCCAAGGATAGTCCTGACAGGAGAGAACACACACACACACACAATGAGATGT